>NC_050189.1:567961-601929 GCF_008315115.2 Sander lucioperca
CACAACATTGATGTTGAGTACCGTGCTGCTCTGACTAAATCAGGTGAGTTAGTGATTCTGTAACATCATCATCTGATTTATTAATTCACTGAATCAACATCAACTCATCTCCTGATTCATCTGATAGTTTATAATAATCAGATTTATTTAAAGTTTCAGCAGGAAATGAGATGGTGAAGTTATTCTGAACCAGTTTGATTTATGAATATTTATCTATTAAATATTATTATAGGCCTAATTAAAAACACTATTTAACAAACATTAAAGTATAATCTGTTGTAATAAATGAATATTTAATGAATGAATGAATGATGTTAATGATTAAATCACAGCACCACCTGCTGGTGGAACCCTGGTACTGCAGCTACTGATAATACATATTAATATTATAATGATTATAATGATTATTCATTATGATCTCTACTGAGAACAGTCATATTATTATGACTAGTGTTATATTTAAACATCAGATGTTAGACTCTAGATTTACTAGTTTATAATCATTCTCTCATATTGAAATGTTATGGTGTGATGTCTGACTTCATAACATTTAAATAATATAAAGTCATGTTCCTGTTATAAATGATTTACTGCCAAACTGAGAACTGCTCTAAATAATAATCTTCAGTATGTTTCAACATTTATTTTAATGTCCTGATTTCATCTCATTTCTGCTGTTAATGGCAGTTTTTATAATGCTGGATTCTCCCAGAATGCTCCTGGGAAATCTGTCAGTCAACCATCAAAACCAGTGGGCGGGACATAAGTGAAAGGCACCAATCAGAGGCCACCATTTCCCTGCTGTGGTTTGTGAAGGGTTGTGGGCCGAGTGGAAGGACATTTAATGAAGGGACATAATGAATAATGTGATGGACATGTTTGGTGTGTTCCAGCTGAGCCCTATGTCAGACTGAGCTCTACGGCGCCCTCTGGTGGTAAACATTCAGCCATGTTGGTCTGCAGCGTCTACGACTTCTACCCCAAACAGATCAGAGTGAAGTGGACCAGAGACGGACAGGAAGTCACCTCTGATGTCACTTCCACTGATGAGCTGGCAGACGGTGATTGGTACTACCAGATCCACTCTCACCTGGAGTACACGCCCAGGTGAGTCACCTCCAGGTCCAGTTAGGCCCTGGTCCAGGTCCAGGTCCAGGTCCAGGTTCAGGTCCAGGTCCAGGTTCTGGTCTAGGTTCAGGTCCAGGTCCAGGTCCAGGTTCTGGTCTAGGTTCAGGTCCAGGTCCAGGTCCAGTTAGGTCCAGGGCCAGGTCCAGTTAGGTCCAGGTCCAGTTAGCTCTAGTTTGTTCCAGGTCTAAGAGACTTTTTTCTAACACAGAGTTGACACAGGGAGGATTCTGCACATTTTTATAAATGAGACCCCAGGTCCAGGTCCAGTAAGGTCCACGTTCAGGTCCAGGTTCTGGTTCTGGTTCTGGTTCTGGTTGTGGTCCAGGTCCAGTAAGTCCAGGTTCAGGTCCAGGTCCAGGTCCAGGTCCAGGTACAGTTCTCTCAGTAAGAGACAGCATCTCTGATGTGCTGGTTTGTGTCAGCAGGTCTGGAGAGAAGATCTCCTGTATGGTGGAACACGCCAGCCTGAGAGAACCTCTGATTACTGATTGGGGTAAATACCTGTCTGTCTCTCTACCTGTCTGACTCTCTACCTGTCTGTCTCTCTACCTGTCTGTCTCTCTACCTGTCTGACTCTCTACCTGTCTGACTCTCTACCTGTCTGTCTCTCTACCTGTCTGTCTCTCTACCTGTCTGTCTCTCTACCTGTCTGACTCTCTACCTGTCTGTCTGTCTCTCTCTCTACCTGTCTGTCTGTCTCTCTCTCCACCTGTCTGTCTGTCTCCTGACCTGTCTCTCTCTCTCTCCCTGTCTGTCTCCTGACCTATCTCTCTCTCTCTCTCTACCTGTCTCTATCTCTCTACCTGACTGTCTCTCTACCTGTCTGTCTCTTTCCCTGTCTGACTCTCTCTCTACCTGTCTGTATACCTCTCTCTCCCTGTCTGTCTGTCTCCTGACCTGTCTCTCTCTCTCCCTGTCTGTCTGTCTCTCTCCCTGTCTGTCTGTCTCCTGACCTGTCTGTCTGTCTCCTGACCTGTCTGTCTCTCTCTTTCCCTGTCTGTCTCTCTACCTGTCTGTCTACCTGTCTGACTCTCTACCTGTGTCTCTCTACCTGTCTGTCTCTCTATCTGTGTGTCTCTCTGCTCACCTGTCTGTATGTCTACCTGTCTCTCTCTCTCCCTGTCTGTCTCTCTCTCTACCTGTCTTTCTCTACCTGTCTGTCTCTCTCTCTACCTGTCTTTCTCTACCTGTCTGTCTCCTGACCTGTCTGTCTCTCTCCCTGTCTGTCCTCAGACCCGTCCATGCCTGAGTCTGAGAGGAACAAGATTGCCATCGGAGCCTCAGGACTGATCCTGGGTCTGGTCTTATCTCTGGCTGGATTCATCTACTACAAGAGGAAGGCCCGAGGTCAGAACAGAGCTCGCTGTAGATTAGTTCAGACCTCTTTACACAACATTAGACCAGTTTCACAATAGTTCCAGTCTCAGACCAGGTCCAGAGTCTCAGACCAGGTCCAGACCAGGTCCAGAGTCTCAGACCAGGTCCAGAGTCTCAGACCAGGTCCAGAGTCTGAACCCTGATTATCTTTACTAGTCCTTCTGAAACCTGTCTCTAAAAGTTCTTCTCTAAAATAACCTTGTTGTTTAGTTTAGTTTCAGACCAGTTCAGTTTGAAGGACTAATGTCTGGATGTGTTGTCTCTTCTCTTTGATCCAGGACGGATTCTGGTTCCCAGTAGCTGATTCTGGACCTGGTTCTGGTCCTGTAGCTGTTTGTCAGAGGGAATAAAAAGCAGCAGCTGCTTCAACCTGCTTCGTGTGTTTCCAGTCCTGGACCAGGTTTAGTCTGGACTCTGGTGTATCCCAGCTGGATCTGAACCTGGTCCAGGACTGTGGTGTTACTCTGCCAGTCCTGGACCAGGTTTAGTCTGGACTCTGGTGTATCCCAGCTGGATCTGAACTCTGCTTCATCTACATGTGATATGATTCTTTACTGAGTGAAATCAATATTTTTCAGCCACTTCTATCCCCAAACGTAATAACTCTGGTCTTTAAATCAAATATAATCAGTTCTGTGAATGATTTGGGGGCTGGCAGGTTGTGTGATTGTTAGATTTCTATATTTTTACTGGAGTGGAACATTTTCTAACCTAATAAACTGATCAGAAAACTCTCTGACTCACTGTGGATTCATTGATCAGATAATAAACTGGAAGTATTTCATCTAGAAAGATCCAGCTCTCATAACTACTTCTTCACCAACAGTTTAAATTAGTTACAGCTGCTCCCTCTGAGTCAGTCACTTAACTCAGATTTATTCATCATTTAGTCTTTTTCATGCTGAATTATTCATTTCTAACAAACTTATCAGAACATTTCTGGTAAACACAAGATTTAAAATCAGTTCTACAGATCTGTTGATGAAATCAAAGAATCAAGTCAACAAAATGATAGAAGTGTTAGTCCACTACAGATTACTTTAATCAAAGACAGAACTAATATTAGTATTCTTAGAATACTAAAAAGAAATAATAATCTTTATTCACAGTCCATCATTGATGATATTAACCATCACTAGTCTAATAACTATACTCTATATAGACTATTAATCATTATTAGAAGGTCTAACATTAACTATAACCATCACTAGTCTTACAGCAGCTTCTTCTCATGATATCAGTATTAATATAAGTCTATTAATCATTATTAGAAGGTCTAACATGAACTATAATCACATCTGTGGTTATTTCTGAGGACCTGAACCTGTCTCACCTTAACATCTTCACCATTAAACATCCTGAAGTTGATTCTTCATCTTATTTCTCTGTTGGTTTAACCCTTGTGTTGTCTAACATTGATGTTAATCTGTTTTTAATTCATTTCTTCAGTAAAGAAGAGGGATAACATCAGACTTGTTGGTCTTATCAGGAGCACAGTGATATATTTCTACCTTAATTATCTTCTCTAATGAAAAGAGAAAATGTAAACTATGAACCAGTGAATGAGCTGTTGAGGAGATTCTTCTCCAGTCATATAAAAACATTTCTCCCTCTCAGTGCAGCCAAGACAAGATGTTACACAACTCCTGTTCAGACACACACCAGTCATCAGATGATCTGGATATATATTTAATATAACATGAATCAAAGTCTTTCCAACCAGTCAGCTAACTAAATGAGAGTCCAGACTTAAAGTGGTCCCTCTGTCTGGTCTCTGGTATCAACCAGCAGATTGTCTGATAAAAGATGGAACTGATGATGAACATATCACAACATGTGTCTGAGCTGCAGGATTCAGATGATCCAACTTGTAACTCAATCTCTGGAGTTTAGTTGGACTAAATGTGTGTTTGTCCTTTCAGACATCAGCTTTCTTTCTCAGTTTCCTGATCAGTTCCAGTGATCAGTGGTGTTGGAGCTGAGCTGAGTTCATTACTGCTGTTGCTGTTCAGTTAAAACAGGTGTAATAAAGTAGATCTGGTCATATTCAGAGAAGGCTGACTGCTAGCTGACATCAACAGTGGGATTTAAAAGCCAACGCTGCCCCCTAGAGGCTGAACTCTGGACCTTCATCTCCAGGTCCAGGAGGAGTTCTGATGCTCTTTACTGTCCAATAGTTTCCATGTGGACTTAATGAAGAGTTACCACTGAATATAATGTCAGAACTAAGTCACGGTTTCTATTCCCTTCATACCAATGAGATATACACTTAGTTACTGGAGTCTACTTATATGGACCCATCTCACATTGTTAGAGATCCTTTAGTCAGCAGGTGACGCTGCTCTGAGGATGGGAAAGTCTCCACGTTGGTCATCAACAAAATAACAACTATTATGGGATGTATTGGGATGAAATGTAGTTCATTATTCATGTTCCCCTGACGATGAATTGTAATAACTTTGTTGATCTTCTGACTTTTATCAGCTCAACATTTTAATGTGTCCAGAACTTTGGTTCATCAAACTAAACAAACTATTATTTTTACTCATCACACACACACACACACACACACACACACACACACACACACACACACACACACACACACACACAATAACCATAACCGACAGCCTGATCTTTCCTGTCCCTCCCCCTTTAGACTCTCTGCTGCAGTTCTGCCGCCGTCTGCTGGACAAAGACAGGAACTGACCCAGAGTCCAAGCTCTCTTGGGACACCTCTCTGGCAGCTAACATTAACCACGGTAACCCCTCCTCCCAGTCACGGTCCATCTCAGTGCAGTGAGCACGGAGAAGAGACTTCAGGGTTAGATGAAACCTTTCTAGAGCTCCTGGGCTCTGAGCATGGTAAGCTCTGGACTGAGAATGTTAACACCTTTGCAAACAACTTTGAACAGAAGTTAGAACCCTGATCAGACTGAATAACCTTTGGAATACCAAAAATAGACAGGAAGTGTGTAAGAGCTTTCACAGCTGACTTAGTGGTGATGTTTGTGAGGGGATAAGCAGCAGGATAACGTGTATCCTGACACATCACTGGAAGCAGAAAGGTATTTCCAGCTTTTGAGCGTGGCAAAGGACCAACACAAATCAATGATCAAATTCTCAAACGGATGTTCAGCAGCTGGAATAGGATCCAGATGGGCAGGTTTAATGACCTGATTTGGTTTACCAGTTAACTGTATGGCAAGTTTTAATAAAAGCAGAAATGTCTCTCTTCAAAAGAGGCCAGTAAAAATGTCACAAAACTCGATCATAGGTTTTCCTTACCCCTAAATGACCTGCCATACCATCAGGAGCTATCTGAAGTACAGCAAGTCTCAATGTAGACGGCAGAACTATTTGCACAATTTCATCCCCCACAAAACAGTCCCCCTGGGGAACCCACTTCCTCACCAACAGGCCGTCTTGGAGAAAATAACCACAAGCTGCACTCTCCATCTCATCATCAGGAAGAACCTGGCTGTACAGAGCCTGAAGGGTTGGGTCATCTCTTTGCTCTTTTACCAGATCACTGCAAGACATAGGCAAGGGAAAAGCAGGCACAGGAAACACAGACTCTCTTTTCTTAACTGGACTATCCAGACAGGAACCATCACTGGCTCGGCTCATAGCTCGTGTCACTGCACAATCTGAAAGCACCACAGAAATGTTTTTGGGTGACTCAGGACCTTCTACCTGGTGAGTTGGTGTGTCCACCGGAACAGATGAACCAGGCCACATACGATTTCCTGCCAGGTCATTTCCAAGAATGACGTGTACTCCCCCCATAGGCAAGGAAGGCCGCACCCCCATGACCACATCACCTCGCACCAGATCTGAGAAAAGTGTCAATGTATGCTGTGGAGCAGAAAAAACAGTCAAACCCATCCCCCGGACAACAGCACTGGAGCCGGTGTCTGTCTCAGAGGAGACAGACAGCACAGAGTCCACAATAAATGAGTCAAGCGCCCCTGAATCTCTTAATATTTTTACAGGAACTCTCCTGCCACTCCCAACCAGTGAAACATAACCATCAGCTACAAACGCAGCATAACCGGGTTCAATCTCCTCATTAGCTGAGGAAACAATCTGCTGCTGCTCCATCACAGGAACCCTAGCCCCCGACTCTGATGAAGGTTTTGTGTGTTTCTGCACAGCAGCAATGACACGACTTCGCTCTGCACGCAAAGACGCAGCAGCAGCAGACGATTATACTGGTGAATACCCGATTATACTGGTGAATACCCAGGCTTCAACTTCAACACCGGGCACTCATTCCTCCAGTGACCCTCACCCAAACAGTAATTACAGACACGATTTGGATCCAGCTTCCCCTGGAAACCCCTGTCTGCGTCAACTGAAAACCTTTCTGTCCCTTCTGACAAACTCCTGTTAGAGTGGGCAGCATCTCCACGACCACGGTTCTCCCAAAAAAACCTCTATGGGTCAAGACAAACTCATCTGCCAATTTAGCAGCATCTGTAACCTTGCTTACCTTCTGTTCATTTATATAAGTTACAACACGACCAGGCAGAGTATCTTTAAACTGTTCCAGCAAAATTAGTTCCTGTAAATCCTCAAAGGTTTTTACCTGAGATGCAGCACACCATCGATTAAAATGAGTGGCCAAATCACAAACAAATTCAGTGTGAGACCGCTTCTCTTTCTTCTCTGACCTAAACCGCTGACGATATGCTTCTGGCACCAATTCATAGGCCCTAAGTACAGCAGCTTTAACCAATTGGTAGCTAACACTGTCAGCAACACTGATGGCTGAGAATGCCTCCTGGGCTCTGCCAGTGAGCACACACTGAAGCAGTAGAGTGCTCTCAGTGTCAGACCAACTTCAGGCCTCCGCTAAACGTTCAAACAACACAAAGAAAATGTCCGGATCACGTTCATTAAATTTAGGAACTAACCGCAAATTTACAGAAACATCAAATGATGGAGTATCAGGAGCAAACCATACTGAGTCCTCAGCCCTCGGTGGTTCAGGCTGAAGCCTTCCCTTACTGATAAGGTCCAACCTATAGCGCTCCAACTCTACCTGTTGTCTCGCCTGATCATTGGCAAGTTCAGCTTCCTGAGACGAACATCTTGTCGTGCCTTTTCTAACTCCATAGCGTTCTTGTGTCCATGCTGCAATTGTAGCAAGAGTAGCTGTTTCTGCTCTTCAAATGACAACCCAGCCCCAAAACCAGCCGGCACAGGTTAGACACTTTAACATCCCCATTTACATCAGATAAACTAGTCACTACCACAGGCACACTAGCAGACTCCACTAGGACAGGCCAAACATCCTGCTCCACTAATTTGGCCTTTAAGGTGTCCAGCAACTCATCTGTGTTGAACTTCTTGGGGAGATCTACGCTGTAATGGTCAGCCACTCTAAATAGCTGCTCTTTTTTGTAAGAATTAAGCAACTCTTCACTTGGACACCAAACAAATTCCTCAATTGAAGCCATTTTTCCAGACAGAACCTTTTCTCAGCAAGAAATACTGTACCAGCACACTACAGGTAGACAAGAACACCACCAGAAACAAGTTTCCACCACCACCAGACAAAGATGACAGGCTGCTTTAGTTCCTCTGGCTAACTGCCTAACCAATACTACCTCTCTCACTCAACCCTAGTCTTCATGCAGGCTAGCAGAGGGGTAAATTAAGCACAAACCCAGTAACCCAGTTAACTTTCAGCATGCTGAAAATCACCTAGACAGCCATGGAGTGGACCCGAGCCGCTCCTGGAACCGCTCTAACCACCTGCTGCACAAAAATAACAAACTAAAACAAAAAAAGGTCAATGGGGACAACGAGTGTCCGTCATTGGTTATGCCTGTCAGCCTTCAACTCTGCCCAGCAGTACAGGAAAACATGTTAACATTAACAATTACCAGAGAGAGCAAAAAATCTGTGTGAAACACTCCCAATTGTTTTTTTTCTTTACCAGTTTCCCAGTACTAAAGATCCCAGACGTTACCGTCTGGCTCAAGGCCGGCAACAAAAGGGAGGTCACACACAGATAAGTTAGTCAAAAAGTAGTTTATTTAACTAAATATACTAATAACACAAATTAACTCAACATAAATACACTAGTGGGGTGTGTAGATGTAGAAGACATCAGTCGTGTTTGCCATGTGTGGATGAGTGAATAAATGGTGGGTGGAGGCATCAAAACTATGAATGAACACATGTGGAATTATGTACTTAACTAAAAAGTGTGAAATAACTGAAAACACGTCTTATATTTTAGATTCCTCAAAGTAGCCCCCCTTTGCTTTTTTATTAATAAGGAAAAACTTCCACTAACTAACCCTGACAAGGCAGAGCTGTGAAGTGAAAACCATTTCAGGTGACTACACCAAGGGTTAGGCAAAGGGGGGCTACTTTGAGGAATCTAAAATATAAGACATGTTTTCAGTTATTTCACACTTTTTAGTTATAAAATATAACAACATCTCCTGATTTAGTTTTGTGGTTCAACGAAAAAACAAACTATCAAAACGTACCGTGACCCAGCAGCCTCACATGTCAATCATCGTCTTTCTTTCCTTCTGTTGGAGGGTCCTGACCTATCAGCCAATGCCATTACAATCCCAGGTAGAGGGGCGGGGCTTAGTGCTCACCTGCAGAGATCCCGTTTAGAGATCAGTCAGAGAGACAGAGACCTGAGGCTGACGACCACTTCTGCTGTCTTTGGCCTATTGAAATCTACAGGAGGTAAATATACATGTGTATGTGTGTGATTATATATGCTGTAATTAAGTGTTGTAGTATCTATTGTGTCACTGACTGGGAATAGCCATTAGCATTGTTTTGGTAGCCTACTGTTAGCTTTGCATGTGGAATAATTGAGACGAGCTACCGATAATTGAGACACACCTGTCACTGCCCGATGTGAGTCGCGCATGCGTCATTATGCGACAAGTAGCCTACAAGATGCTAACGGCTTTTTGAGCTAACGCACAGTCTATGAGCTAACGTTAGCAATCAAACAATCATAGATAGCTAAAACGTTTTTGAAATGACTGCTGCTGCTGGCTACAAGTTAGCAATCAAACACAATAAAGGCTGTCACTTGAATGGCGTTTTGAGCTAACGTTAGCAACCAAACCGTCATAGATAGCCAAAACGTTTTTGAAATGATTACCATCTTCATTACCAATTTCAGTAAGACACGTTATGCCGTAAACAGTTTAAATCTGAGCATGCGCGACTCACATCTGCACTCGACTCACATCGGGCAGTGACAGCCTCCACAGCCAAGCTAACGTTAGTTTAGCTAACAGCTAATTCGGCTAACCGCTAGCTGATTGTAGCGGTCTGCCGTTAGCCTCCACAGCCAAGCTAACGGTAGTTTAGCTAATAGCTAATTCGGCTAACTGCTAGCTGAGACAGCATGTAATAACTTTAAAAGACCCTCAAAATAAAACGTGAAAATAACCGTTAACATATATAACAGCTGTTACATCAGCTCTACTTTACTTCATTTAAAATACAATCACTCAGTACTGGTCTTCAGGGACGTCCCTAGGACTGAAGGACGGGGTTCTTAGCTCCAGGGTATTTGTAACTTGCATTTGAAAAATCTTTGCACTCACATCTTTTGTTACTGTATTAGAGCTACACTTAGGTTAACTACCAGTCAAGAAACCAATATGTTACCAATATGCTCCGCCACTAGTCTTATCAACAAGGCCCGGAATCCATCCTGACTCTCTCCACACCCCACCTCTGGCTCCTCATGCCACTGTACCTACTCTGCTGTAGCGTTCCTTTTCACTACTGTTTAACTTATTTTACTATTTATTTAAATGTATTTTATCGTTATTAATACATACTGTGTGTATATGTTTATACTTATATTGTTTATATCTTTTTATCCTTCTTATATTTGTATGTGTGACATGCTCCAACAACACCATGACAAATTCCTCGTATGTGCAACGTACTTGGAAATAAAGCCCTTTCTGATTCTGATTAACAAGTAAACAGTGACAGACATATCCTCTTCTTCAGTTTCTACTCTGTTCCTTCTGTCTTATCCTTTAAGATAAAAAAAACCCTGACGCTAATTTCATGACTTCGAAATGCAAATTGGTCACATGAAACAACATCCAAAATGTCCAAAAACTGACAAACAGAGGCCAGACAGCTAATAAGTTGGTAAGTTAAACAAATATGACAAATAACAGTACAAGAAAAAGAAAAGAAATAGGCATAATAGGCATCACTGCATACTTTATTATGTAAGATATTGTCTAAATACAATAACCTGATGGTAGAAGGAATACAGTTTGGAGTAACGTTTACTGTATGTAGGATTGTTTTCATTTTATTTTGACATGTGTATCTGTGGGCATGTCCTCATCTTTAGCCTAGCCTTAGGCAACATCTACATATGTATTTAATTTGTCCCAGCCATTGAATGAAGAAAGTTAAATTGGTTAGAATATAGCTAGCATATATAATAAATATAATGAAATAATATAGTTTAGGCTATGCATAGTGCCTAGGCCTGCCAACAAATGCTTATTGTTACAGAACAATCCTTAGACCTGTAGACCACTACTGACCTCAGTCAGAACCAGCTGCTCTGCCAATCTCCTCCTTCTCTTTCTCTCTCTGCTGAAATATCTTCCATATCCATCTCATCTGCTCAATGAATTGAAGGATACACCGGTACATTAGCATTAACAGGGACCCGATGACTTTAGTTTTCAGTGACAACAACATTCTATGGGGATTGATATAGTTGTAGAATATTCCTACTATAGAGAGAGGCTATATTACTGGCAGTGAATAAAGAGTTGTGATTAGCTTGCTAAATTAACCATTTCTTGTATTTCCCTCGTTCACTCTAGCTAGACTTTAGTTTTCTATAGCAAACCAAAATATCCCCTTTCCTTTACCTCAAGAAGACGTAGCTAAAGGTTAGCAGGTCATTAAAACAACTTACAGTTTCACTCTGTATCACTAGGTGTAATCAACCTTCCTTTCACCATTAACGACGTGTATGTGGGGGGGGGGGGGGGGGCATAGCGAGTTCAGACCAAAGGGTAGCGATGAGACGAGATGAATCCCCCAGTTACTGGCAACGCTCTGAAAGCTGCAGGTTCACACCAAGGCAACCAGACGGTGCGGTGCATCATCTTGATAGACAACGACTCTCTGTACTTCTGTCGAACTTCAGACTTTTCGGCTATTTTTTTGTAGCTGGAGATATATCATTTGTTGCGTCTAAATATAAATGAGGATAAATCGAATTGTTATTGTTGTTCTTATTATTATTTAGGGGGGCTTAGGGACATTTTGGGGTAGCTTCAGCCCCCCTAAAATAGGCCTAACGACGTCCGTTGGTATCCATTAAGTCGACCATGGACCGTATGCTTCTCCCATACCAATCCTCAAAGAATAGAGATTTGTTGCGGTGCTAAATATTTCTGTTGTTCCAGAGTACAGATGTGTGGGGTGAGAAGTTATGTACGTATAACATTTTCCAATACAAGAGTATTTGTTGGTGAAACTCTGACAATGAAATAGGTAGTTTGTTAACATTAAAGTCCGTTCTGAGAAGAAATTCTAATCCTCCAGTTTTCTTGAATAAGGACTAAAATGAGTTGCTGTGTTTGATCCAAGATTTTAACCAATTTATTTTTAAGGTTCCATTAAGGCAGTCAAAGTCACTAACTTTTAGTCCTCCGTCCTTTAACCATATTGCTTTTCTTCATATAATGTGGTCTGTTTCTCCAGATGAAGTTTAGGTTGATTTGGTTGATGGATGTAATCAAATAGTTTGGACTGGCATTGGAGTAGGCTGGAGAAGAACATCTTGATCAACACTCTTTATGAGACCTAGTAGTGATAGGTCCCTCTGGAGCCATATATTTAGTCTTGATTTGCATTCTTTCATTTTATTTTCTACATTCAGAAGTTGGCTTTGTTTTTGGTCCTTGGAGAGGTAAATCCCCAGGTATTTGACTTCTGATCTAATAGGGATATTACAGATGGGTTTCAGTGAAGTTTTTAAGTTTAATATTAGACCTGAGGCTTTTGAGAAGTTTTCAATTTTGGCAATAGTTGTTGTAGGGCTGAAACGATTACTCGAATAATTTGATTACAAAAAGCTTCGAGGCAATTCTCTGTCTCGAAGCTTAGTTTAATTCCAATCAGTCGCGTTATGCGGCCCGCTCCGCTCAGAGTCTTTGTTTCACACGGACCGTTATTAACGATGCACACAACATTCAGTGGCGCGATGGCGGAGAGCCAAGATACCAAAAAATGTCAAAGGTTTGGGATCATTTCAGACTAAAAAAAGAAGATAACAAGGTACAATGTGTGTACTGCAAAGTAGAACTTGAGTACCACAACAGCACATCAACTATGATCAACACCTTCCTGTTGTTAACGTCAGCTCACCAAGCCCAGCCGACACAAGCTAACGTGTTGATGTTAGCTTAACGTACTAGCGCTAGCTAGAACGTGCAGTATTTGTAGCGGTTGTAGCCTAATGTCGTGAGTTGGTATGACTAGATAGATGGAGTGACCTATCTTTCCTACTATATAGCCTTTGTTCTCGCTCAGATTCGCTGGAGTGATCTATCTTTTCAACTACATAGTCTTTGTATGACGGACCTGCCTTCCCATTGGTTGAAAGAAGTCAACACAATCTCGCAAAGCATCATGGGAGAATTATGCTAGACTGTAGCACGGAGCTAGCGGCAGTAATGACCGAAAACGTGATGAATTCTGGACATCAAGTGGATAAATCTAGGATGTAAGAGTTTGGATTTATTGCTCAACAACTCTGAAAAAAGGCCCAACTTCCAGGCTGGATAGAAAACTCCTCTGAAGGCTAAAAAGACACCAAAGACCCCCCCGTGACGGCTAACTCCTTAGCTTAGCTTTTAGCCAATTGGTAAGAAGCTACGTTTTATAACAGTTGTGTAACTGCTATAATCATCTTATGCTTTGTGTGTGGGCTTAATGGAATCATAAGCTTTCAATTGTTATGTCTCATGGCTGTATATTTTGAAGATTTAATGCTTTATAAAAACGTTTGTGAACGGAGGTTACAGCGTCGCCACAGCCACACAGTGTGCCGTCCACGGTCCAGTGATCCTCGAGAGGTTAATAAGGCAAAATCATTTTTTATCCGATTAATCGATGAAATAATCGCTAGAATATTCGATTACAGAAATAATTGTTAGCTGCAGCCCTAAGTTGTTGATATTTGGTATTTATCTTTTAAGAATATTGTTGTGTCATCTGCTAGTTGGCTAATTATGTCTGTGCCAAGTACATTAAGATTTTTAATATCATTACAGTTTGTTCTATAGATTGCTAGCATTTCTGTGGCTAAGATGAACAGGTATGGTGAGATGGGCCAACCTTGAGGAATACCCACATTAATCTGGAAGCTTGGGGTGGTACCGCTAGGTAACAGGACACAACTACTAATATCTCGATATAATCCACCAACCCTTTTTCTAAAGTTGACTCCAAATCCAAAGTGTTTGAGCGCTGAAAGAATAAATGGATGCTCCACGGAGTCGAATGCTTTATAGAAGTCTAAAAAAAGAAGGAAGCCATCATCCTGTATTTGGTTTCTATACTCAGTGATGTCCATTACCAATCTTATATTGTTGAGGATCGACCTTCCTTTTAAGAACCCTGACTGTGTATCTGCAGTAATATTTGAAATCCCTGTTTGAAGACGAGAAGCAAAGATGTAAGTTAGGAGTTTGTAGTCTGAATTTCTGAGTGTAATGGGTCTTCTGTTATCTCTAATTCTGGGGTCTTTTGAGATGGAGATGATAACTCCATGTCTCATTGTTGGTGGAAGCACACATGTTTCAGAAATGTGGGTGAAGACTTGTAGCAGCAGGTCTGTTAAATCTACCCAGAAATGTCTGTAGAAGTCCCCTGTGAGCCCGTCGGATCCAGGGGCTTTGTTAAGAGAAAGACGACCGATTACTGCATCAAGTTCTGTAATTGTTATTTGACTGTCACATGTTGGTTTGAGGCCATCCTCTACTTCTGGAATCTGTTTTGCTATGTCCTGAAAACAGTTCAGACAGTTCAGGCTAGAGAAGTTAGAGCTGTAGAGCTGGCTGTAGAATTTCCAGATTTCTGAAGAGATCAATTTTTCATCTGTGATTTCATTATTATCAACCATCAGAGATCTGATGCTATTTGTTTCCTGTCTTCTTTTGTCAAGACCACAGAAATGTGCTGAATTCTTCCCCCTCCTCTATCCACTTAGCTCTGGATCTAATGAACGCCCCCTGGGCCTTACGACCGTAGAGTCCATCTAGTTTAGGTTGTAGGTTTAAAATCATCTATCGTCTTCAGCTGGGTGTGGTCTATTGCAGTACATATTTAACTGATTAATAATGTCTACTTCTTGTTTTTCACTATCTTTTTTTAATTGTTTTACTGAATGAGATGGTAAACTGGCGTATTTTATACTTTAGGAATTCCCACTTTTTGGTAGCAGTTGTTAGCCCCTTCAGAATTGGCATATTCTTTAATTAATAATTAGATTTTTTGGCAGTAGTTATTATTATTTAGCAGGCTGGAGTTAAACTTCCAGTATGTGTGTGAGTGGACATTGTTGTCATTGGGTTTGATCTGTAGTAGAATAACACTATGATCTGTTAGTGGTGCAGCAGAAATATCAGAGCTAATATTATAAGCTAGCAAATGATTTGCAATCAACCAGTGATCGATTCTGGATTTATAATTGTAGTATAGGAGTATTGGAGTATTTAGATATTTCTGGGTTTAAGTGTCTCCAAGTTAAATCAAATTTAGTTTTTCGCTAAAGCTCGTGAATATTGAATCCGAATCAGAAAGGGCTTTATTTCCAAGTACGTTGCACATACGAGGAATTTGTCATGGTGTTGTTGGAGCATGTCACACATACAAATATATAAGAAGGATAAAAAGATATAAACAATATAAGTATAAACATATACACACAGTACGTATTAATAACGAATCGTATCCGCAAGTGTATTAATGAAGAAAATCATCATGAACTAGGTTTAGGTCGCCGCCAACGATGATGTTATCAGTTGAGTGTTAATTTAAGATTGTCTAAATGGAAACTAATTTGTTTAAGTAGGTCTCGGTTTTCTCTACTGATATTATATCCATAAATGTTGACTAAGAGAAAAGACACATCAGCCTGATAATCGGGCATCGGGCCGTCTGGTGAGGTCCGTGACTCGAGTCTGTTCTGTGTGTCCCGTGCTGTCGGCCGTCCGAGGAGCCGTCGGCCTTTATTTTGGCCGACCCGACATGTTCGGTTGGGGACAGGGCAGTCAGAGACAGGACAGGGCAGTCAGAGACAGGACAGGCCAGACAGAGACAGGACAGACAGAGACAGGACAGACAGAGACAGGACAGTCGGGACTCGCCCGGAAATGGGGAGCGGATGAGCCTCTCAAAATCTGACAAATCTTTTAAACTGACCTTTGTTGATCTGAAATGAAGACAGATTCAGCAACTGCACGGCCTATTTCTCTCTTCAAATGTTTTCAGAAACACGTTTCGGTGAACTATTTTAGTCCAATATGAGATCGTATTCTGAACGAGCCGCCATGACAGTCTGGCTGTGAATTTCTGGAGAAAAAAAACCCACGTGACGCGTTCGTCCAATCAGCTGCCGGTTTTCATTTTCTGGTAAATAATCAGACTGTTAATGGAAACAATAGAGAGCAGCGCCGCCTGCTGCTATGGAGACGTATTACGTGCAGAGCGTACGCTCCAGTCGGCGTCTCCTCAGTGAGTTCTGAGGAACTTTCTGGACCTCGGGGACCCGACTGATCAGTCTGACTGGCTTTACTGCCGACGGTCGGCCGTCTGGTTGGTGGGTCAGGGCCCGAAGATGAATTTCAGACCATCTATGTTTATGATAAGAATCAGCCAATGACCAAATTCATCTGCCATATGGGACACAATATGACCTTTGAGGTTATTTAGGAGGATGGCGACACCTGCTGACCTCAAAGTACCGTGGCTAAAGTAGGCTTCATCTCCCCGTTGTTTAAACCAGAATATAACATCATCAATCTTAGAATGGGTTTCCTGCAGAAAAATTACATTTGACTTCTTCCCTTTCCAAAATAAAATACTTTTTCTTTTGGTCATGTCTCTTAAAGCCCTCACATTAACAGAAATTAGAGGAATGTTACTCTTTAAACTGAACATGGAACAAAAACAGACAAAAAATATTAAACAATCGACAACAACGGATTGCTGAACTTACTTAAAAGAGCAGTAAAAGTTTCTTATCAAGACTAGATGATAGTAGCAAAACCCCGAGAATCCGTTTCCATTCAGTCACTTGTTTCCAGGACTCAGAAGCCCTGATGGTTGTGTCTATGGTGAGACTGTTTGTCCATTAATGAAAGCATGAGGACCCAGAACACTGCCTTTAGTCCTGCCTTCCTTGCTTGTTCAGTTTTCGGCCACACAGCCCTCCGCGCCTCTCTGTCTCCTTGGTGAGGTCTTCTGCCAAACGGATGTTGAGGTCCTTGCAGACGGGGTGAAGTTTGGTGATGCGCCAGAGTTGGTCCCTGAAGTGGCGTCCTGTGAACTGCGTGATGATCTGACGAGGGCGGTTGGTGTTACTGGGCCCCAGTCGGTGTACCGAATCCAGGATGAAATCATCTTCTCCTTCCAGTGTGGCACCATCTTTCCAATGATTTGTCGTGTGTTTTCGTCTTTTCCCTCCTGTAAGCCATTTACTCGCAGGTTCCACCTTCTTTTATAACGCTCCAACTCTACAGCTCTATTTTCCACTTCTGCAGCTCTTCTCACCAGAATGGTGTTCTCCTCTTCAGTTGTTTCACCTCGACGTGCAGCCTTTGGCACCGCTCTTTACAATCTTTGATCTCGGCAGAGTTCAACTCCACAGCTTTCTTGATGTTGGTTAAGGTGTCAGTGTGCTGTGCTTTAGCTCCACTGTGAAGTCCTGCACCGTGCTGTGAAGAGGGCTGACAGCAGCCAGGACCACAGAGTAAGAGGCTCTGTCAGCAGGGCTGCAGCAGTCACCACGTCGTCTGGTTTGGACTTTTTCAGTGGAGCTGGTGGTTTAGAAGGAGATGCTAAGGTGGTTTTAGTACCTCTGGTCTTAGTTTCCATCCTTTCAGGACCGCCATAGTCCTGTTCTTGGAGAGCCTTCGGTTTAGCATTTAGCATCGATTTAGCATTCTGTTTTTCCAAGATATGCTACCTAAGTAATAATTATGAGGTAAAATAACTTCCTGTATTGAATTTGTGATTATTTGGCTAAAGAGTTCTATTTCTTTCTATCTACCTTGCTGACACAACCACTGAGCTTTATACAAATGATTGTGTAATTGTTGTGCCTTCTGGAGCCGGTGCTGGTGACTTAGATCAGAAAAGAGTTGGCAGCGCTGTAGGAATCAGATCTACACGCCTCCCAGTCACATCGGTGGTGACGGGAACGTAGCAGGAAGTAGGAGGTTCAAGGCTGTTTATTCACATTAAACATCAGATGATGTTGTTCTTTTCTCAAATAGAAATGATGCTGAGTAATTAATGAATTAGTTAGTTCTCTATGTTAGTGTAATATAATGTAACGTTAGCTAGCTTGTTTAATAGCTTGTTGGATAGAAATGCACCCACTACAACTAACGTTACCACGGTGATGAACGTTATGTGTGTGAACTGTCAGGGTTAATATTGAAGATCTACAGTCTGCAGTACATCCTTTAATGATAGGCTCCTATCAGGTCTCTATGTCACCTGAAATAGAGCCCAGTAGTCTCTTTAATGATAGGCTCCTATCAGGTCTCTATGTCACCTGAAATAGAGCCCAGTAGTCTCTTTAATGATAGGCTCCTATCAGGTCTCTATCACCTGAAATAGAGCCCAGTAGTCTCTTTAATGATAGGCTCCTATCAGGTCTCTATGTCACCTGAAATAGAGCCCAGTAGTCTCTTTAATGATAGGCTCCTATCAGGTCTCTGTCACCTGAAATAGAGCCCAGTAGTCTCTTCTACAGTACATCCTTTACAGTTCCAGTTGCAACAGGCAAGATACTATATGCCAAAACATATTAACAATCACAAGGATTTTTAAATGTCCCTGTATTGCTTGAGTAGTTGTGAGAATGCAGTGTTTGCAACCTGTGCTTTAAAAAAGTAAAAATTGAGAATTGAATTGAATCGTGACGTCAGAATCTAAAATGAAAGGAGGATTTGGAGAATGGGGCCCCCCCCCCCCCCCCCCACTACGAGCTAACTGGTTTCATACCCAGCTCTTGAAGATGACCCTGATCCTAGTCCCAGTCTTACCTGGTGGCTTTGGGTCTTGAGGTTGTTGTCAGTTCTTTCCGTATCTCCTCCTCTTCATCCCTGGAGACCCAGCTCTTCACCACTGGTGGCATTCTGCTGGGCTTCAGCTGTGGTCAGGGGCCTCTTGTTAGACTTTGGTTGGGAGAGAACACAAAAGGAACATCAACACACTTGGACTTTACAATGAACATCCTTGAAGTTCTCCATCAGAGAATTTCACATCTTCATCTAATGTCCAAATTATAGTTCACACAATCATTCATCTTGTTTTATGACAGTTAAAAAAATGTTTATTACTATATAAAATATAACAGTTTATTCCTATATAAAAAATACATAGACAACCACACACACATATGGAAACTGCTGTCCTAATTAAGCGTCCTCTCTGACACACACACACACACACACACACACACACACACACACACACACACACACACACACACACACACACACACACACACACACACTACGAGAACAGAAGTGTTGACGTACTGATGTGAATTCTTGGTCCTTCAGTTTTTCCAACTTATCAAGATCCACTCCACATCTGAAATAAATGTAAAAAAGGTGTGGCTCAATATGATCATTGTGACAGTGGTACAAATAAATAAATAACTGAAATCCTAAACAGTATTGACATAAGCCATCAGAAACCAAAGAGATCTTTTAACAAGAAGTGTGTGTGTGTGTGTGTGTGTGTGTGTGTGTGTGTGTGTGTGTGTGTGTGTGTGTGTGTGTGTGTGTGTGTGTGTGTGTGTGTGTGTGTGTGTGTGTGTGTGTCCTGAAGCTGTCCAGACTTCATGTCTCTGTAAACTAAGGCTGCGTGGTCCTGCTGCTGTTCAGTCTGCTCTCTACATCTTATTTTGATGTTCAGCAAAAAAACAAAGTTTGGATTTTAACGATTCTGATTCTTCCTTCTGATTCCGGTTCTCATCGATTCTGATTATTTGAGGGTGGAGTTGAAACGGGTCACATGCTTATTTTCACAAAGAAGAGGTTTGACAGTTTGATTATTTTGATTCAGTGGTGGTTTGCAGTTTTACAGCTTTTTGAACGTACAATAAATCCAGACTAGAGCTCTGCTTACTGAGCTGCACGGCTGCAACACAACAAGAGCCTGGTCGCTACGGAAACCACAACTTGTCATGTTAAATCTGGAACCCAGGATCAGATTTGAAACCAAAATCCTCCAAACGATTCCAATTGTGATGAGAACAATGCCATTTAAGCATCTATTCCTTATAATCCTTATGTTTTCATTAGCACATGGCCTTTTCTCCCATTATTGAAGCCAGTTTATCCAGTTTCACACGTTGATTTGATTGTCTTAACTGCTGAGACAGTCTGGAAGAGGAATGCGTATGTCCTTTGTGAAAACTGATAAGTGGAACCTCTCTCTACCCAGATTCGTTCCTCCCTCGTCAGTTTAGATGTTGGGGGAGCGGGACCCTAGCTGGGGCAGTAGGGAACACAGGATTAGATGAAGTAGGTTTCATGACGTTATCCAGTCTGTTTAGAGAGAGTCAGCTCAGATCTATATCTTTATGTCGCCTGGGAGAAGTGTCTGGCAGTATTGTTACACCAAAGATTAAATCCACACGGGTCTGACCTTTTTAATAGATTTTGAAGTAAATCTAATAAATGGTTTTTCAGAAACTGTTAGGTTTTTTTCGTGCGTGGGTTTTTCTGAAATAAGATAGAAACCTGGCCTTACAGTGAGTATTGTAAGTAGGATAGAAGTACTTCTTCCTGATGAGATGGGTAACGGATCGAGCGGGTCCGGTCACACACTCCTACGGGACCTGTGGTGGATGAGATGGTGCCAAAATCCGGCTCAAAATGTTTGGATTGTCTGCCGTATTGGTTGAAAAGTTAGGGTTTTCCTGAAAATGGGTCTTTTAGCACTGGGAAACTCAAAATGTTAAAACAGGAATTAGACGACCAAGAGAAAAAACTAATGAAAAAAGACCAAATTAAGACGGAAGATTTAAAACCACTGGATAAAAATAAGGAGTGTTTTAACATGTGGATGAAAGAAGCAGAAAGCAGGGAAAGAAGACAAATGCAGAAACAGCTGACATTGTTAAAAATCACTGACCCTGATGAAGTGAAGCCAAAGCAACCTCTTATTGACTTCTCTCCTCCTCTCTGTCCCAGTTTAAGGGCTGCTGACCTTATCCTGACCCGTACCCCCCACCGCACGAAGAAGCTGCAGCCCCACCAGCAGACGCTTCAACACGACCTGCGGCCTTTTCAACCAGTGGCGCAAAAAAGGTGCCCTTCCAAATGGAGACCAGATCCATGCAACAGGCGGGCCAGAGATGCTGAACAGCCCTCTACTTCAGCCCCTCCACTACCAGAAAAGACGGAGGAAGAACAAGAGAATCTCTCGTGTCCGATGCTTTAGGTCCCGACAGCGACAGGAGGAGTAGGTCTCACATACCGACCTGGGACAGAGACTGACCTTAGAAATGCTATCAACCACCTGTCTCCATGCAAAGACTCTGGCAAACGCTTTGGTGCATGCCTCTTTAGGTTTGTTGAGACTTTCCTGCCCACTATGAATGAAATCAGAGGACTCCTGCTCCAACATCTGGGCCCAATGGACTATGCTAAAATCCAACCGTTTCTTCCTGCTGACTTGACCGCTGGTCCAGTCATCAGCACCCTGACGTTAACGATGCTAACCAACCCTACAAGAATGCAGTGGTGACGCTAACACTTATGATGGCCTCGAAGAACCTTTCTCAGACCGCCCTGATGTGTCTCGTCTAAACAGCAGCCGGCAGCAGCAAGGTGAGCCTACAGACGCCTTTCACTACCAATCAGTGACGTTTCTCAACAACACAGTGGAATCTCTCAGCCACCTGAGCTGGGCAGAGGCGGCGCCATGGAGGGGCTAGGGGGTGCTGTGACCACGGCTGTGATTGGTGCTGAGGATGCTTAACGTCACCCTGCTGTACGTGACATTAGACCAGACGTCACCCTGCTGTACGTGACATTAGACCAGACGTCACCCTGCTGTACGTGACATTAGACCAGACGTCACCCTGCTGTACGTGACATTAGACCAGACGTCACCCTGCTGTAGGCTACATGACATTAGACCAGACGTCACCCTGCTGTAGGCTACATGACATTAGACCAGACGTCACCCTGCTGTAGGCTACATGACATTAGACCAGACGTCACCCTGCTGTACGTGACATTAGACCAGACGTCACCCTGCTGTACGTGACATCAGACCAGACGTCACCCTGCTGTACGTGACATCAGACCAGACGTCACCCTGCTGTACGTGACATTAGACCAGACGTCACCCTGCTGTACGTGACATCAGACCAGACGTCACCCTGCTGTACGTGACATCAGACCAGACGTCACATTAGACCAGACGTCACCCTGCTGTAGGCTACGTGACATTAGACCTGACGTCACCCTGCTGTACGTGACATTAGACCAGACGTCACCCTGCTGTACGTGACATCAGACCAGACGTCACCCTGCTGTACGTGACATTAGACCAGACGTCACCCTGCTGTACGTGACATTAGACCAGACGTCACCCTGCTGTACGTGACATCAGACCAGACGTCACCCTGCTGTAGGCTACATGACATCAGACCAGACGTCACCCTGCTGTAGGTGACATCAGACCAGACGTCACCCTGCTGTAGGCTACGTGACATTAGACCAGACGTCACCCTGCTGTACGTGACATCAGACCAGACGTCACCCTGCTGTACGTGACATTAGACCAGACGTCACCCTGCTGTACGTGACATTAGACCAGACGTCACCCTGCTGTACGTGACATCAGACCAGACGTCACCCTGCTGTAGGCTACATGACATCAGACCAGACGTCACCCTGCTGTAGGTGACATCAGACCAGACGTCACCCTGCTGTAGGCTACGTGACATTAGACCAGACGTCACCCTGCTGTACGTGACATTAGACCAGACGTCACCCTGCTGTACGTGACATCAGACCAGACGTCACCCTGCTGTACATGACATTAGACCAGACGTCACCCTGCTGTAGGTGACATTAGACCAGACGTCACCCTGCTGTACGTGACATTAGACCAGACGTCACCCTGCTGTACGTGACATTAGACCAGACGTCACCCTGCTGTACGTGACATCAGACCAGACGTCACATTAGACCAGACGTCACCCTGCTGTACGTGACATTAGACCAGACGTCACATTAGACCAGACGTCACCCTGCTGTACGTGACATTAGACCAGACGTCACCCTGCTGTACATGACATCAGACCAGACGTCACCCTGCTGTACGTGACATTAGACCAGACGTCACCCTGCTGTACGTGACATCAGACCAGACGTCACCCTGCTGTAGGCTACATCAGACCAGACGTCACCCTGCTGTACGTGACATTAGACCAGACGTCACCCTGCTGTAGGTGACATTAGACCAGACGTCACCCTGCTGTAGGCTACATGACATCAGACCAGACGTCACCCTGCTGTAGGTGACATCAGACCAGACGTCACCCTGCTGTACGTGACATTAGACCAGACGTCACCCTGCTGTAGGCTACATGACATCAGACCAGACGTCACCCTGCTGTAGGTGACATCAGACCAGACGTCACCCTGCTGTAGGCTACGTGACATTAGACCAGACGTCACCCTGCTGTACGTGACATCAGACCAGACGTCACCCTGCTGTACGTGACATTAGACCAGACGTCACCCTGCTGTACGTGACATCAGACCAGACGTCACCCTGCTGTACATGACATTAGACCAGACGTCACCCTGCTGTAGGTGACATTAGACCAGACGTCACCCTGCTGTACGTGACATTAGACCAGACGTCACCCTGCTGTACGTGACATCAGACCAGACGTCACATTAGACCAGACGTCACCCTGCTGTACGTGACATTAGACCAGACGTCACCCTGCTGTACATGACATCAGACCAGACGTCACCCTGCTGTACGTGACATTAGACCAGACGTCACCCTGCTGTACGTGACATTAGACCAGACGTCACCCTGCTGTACGTGACATTAGACCAGACGTCACCCTGCTGTACGTGACATTAGACCAGACGTCACCCTGCTGTACATGACATCAGACCAGACGTCACCCTGCTGTACGTGACATTAGACCAGACGTCACCCTGCTGTACATGACATCAGACCAGACGTCACCCTGCTGTACGTGACATTAGACCAGACGTCACCCTGCTGTACGTGACATTAGACCAGACGTCACCCTGCTGTACGTGACATTAGACCAGACGTCACCCTGCTGTACGTGACATTAGACCAGACGTCACCCTGCTGTACATGACATCAGACCAGACGTCACCCTGCTGTACGTGACATTAGACCAGACGTCACCCTGCTGTAGGCTACATGACATTAGACCAGACGTCACCCTGCTGTACGTGACATTAGACCAGACGTCACCCTGCTGTACATGACATCAGACCAGACGTCACCCTGCTGTACGTGACATCAGACCAGACGTCACCCTGCTGTACGTGACATTAGACCAGACGTCACCCTGCTGTACGTGACATCAGACCAGACGTCACCCTGCTGTACGTGACATCAGACCAGACGTCACCCTGCTGTACGTGACATTAGACCAGACGTCACCCTGCTGTAGGCTACATGACATTAGACCAGACGTCACCCTGCTGTACGTGACATCAGACCAGACGTCACCCTGCTGTACATGACATTAGACCAGACGTCACCCTGCTGTACGTGACATTAGACCAGACGTCACCCTGCTGTACATGACATCAGACCAGACGTCACCCTGCTGTACGTGACATTAGACCAGACGTCACCCTGCTGTACGTGACATCAGACCAGACGTCACCCTGCTGTACGTGACATCAGACCAGACGTCACCCTGCTGTAGGTGACATTAGACCAGACGTCACCCTGCTGTACATGACATTAGACCAGACGTCACCCTGCTGTACGTGACATTAGACCAGACGTCACCCTGCTGTACGTGATATTAGATCAGACATAAGTTGACTTCTACCAAGCATTAGAGACAAAGTGATATAATCCTGTGTTGCAAGAAGATGCAAGAATGACAGAAATTGTTAGACCAGAAGATCCTGACACTCACAGCTGACAAAGCTGAGGTACAAAGACGAGCAACGAAACTTGAGGCCCAGCTGGCACTCATGAAAACTGTATCAGAGCTGGCAAGCAAGAAGAGAGGCTGGGGCAGAGGAAAAGGGCGTGGCCGCGTTCCCTCTGGAGATGGAGAGACATGTTTCAACTGTCGGGATAAAGGACACTGGAGAAGGAACTGTCCTAAACCCATATGGGACGGCCAGAACAGCCAACAGCAGAACCAGGGCAACAAGGAGCAGTTCAGACTGACATGATGCTGGGAGGGGAGTGGTGGAGGTGCAGAAGGGATGAGATCTGCATCCATAGCGCTTGAGGGAGTTAATACACACACACACACACACACACACACACACACACACACACACACACACATGCTCGCAATGAAGAAACGCTTCCTTGCACGCCACACTCACCTTCCCCACACAACAGCCAGGTTGTATTAGATGCTATACAACATCTTGAACAAAAACAAATTAGTTAAAGCATTCCGACTCATTCTATGTATTCATCAATACATTTAAGAAACGGCCCACTACAGTGTTGACTGTGCAAGGGAAGACAGTTGAGTTTTTAGAGACAGTGGGGAAACTAATTTGGTTTTGAAAACAGATTTGTTCCCAGATCAAAAAGTTTTTTCTAAGAGTGCTAGCGGTACAGTGGTCCCAGAAAAATGTACTACACCCATGAGGTGTGTGTACACAGACCCTAATGACCCTGATCCAGATAGAAAGGCAACATGCTCCTTTCTGCTTTCTCCAGGGTGTCCTGTAAATCCTTTAGGCAGAGACCTAATGTGAGTTTGGAACAGGTGTACTTCCAACATCAACCGGTCTCAAAGTCATACGTCTTGATAAAAACAACGCTTTGGCTGACATTTTCATGTCAGAGCCTACACACAACTCTTGTACAGTGGGGCAAAAAAGTATTTAGTCAGCCACCAATTGTGCAAGTTCTCCCACTTAAAAAGATGAGAGAGGCCTGTAATTTTCATCATAGGTACACTTCAACTATGAGAGACAAAATGAGAAAAATTAATCCAGAAAATCACATTGTAGGATTTTTAATGAATTTATTGGTAAATTCCTCGGTAAAATAAGTATTTGGTCACCTACAAACAAGCAAGATTTCTGTCTCTCACAGACCTGTAACTTCTTCTTTAAGAGGCTCCTCTGTCCTCCACTCGTTACCTGTATTAATGGCACCTGTTTGAACTTGTTATCAGTATAAAAGACACCTGTCCACAACCTCAAACAGTCACACTCCAAACTCCAATATGGCCAAGACCAAAGAGCTGTCAAAGGACACCAGAAACTAAACTGTAGACCTGCACCAGGCTGGGAATACTGAATCTGCAATAGGTAAGCAGCTTGGTGTGAAGAAATCAACTGTGGGAGCAATTATTAGGAAATGGAAGACATACAAGACCACTGATAATCTCCCTCGATCCGGGGCTCCACGCAAGGTCTCACCCCGTGGGGTCAAAATGATCACAAGAACCAGACGGGGGGACCTAGTGAATGACCTGCAGAGAGCTGGGACCAAAGTAACAAAGGCTACCATCAGTAACACACTACGCCACCAGGGACTCAAGTCCTGCAGTGCCAGACGTGTCCCCCTGGTTAAGCCAGTACATGTCCAGGCCCGTCTGAGGTTGGCTAGAGAGCATTTGGATGATCCAGAAGAGGTTTGGGAGAATGTCATATGGTCAGATGAAACCAAAATAGAACTTTTTGGTAAAAACTCAACTCGTCGTGTTTGGAGGAGAAAGAATGCTGAGTTGCATCCAAAGAACACCATACCTACTGTGAAGCATGGGGGTGGAAACATCATGCTTTGGGCTGTTTCTCTGCAAAGGGACCAGGACGACTGATCCGTGTAAAGGAAAGAATGAATGGGGCCATGTATCGTGAGATTTTGAGTGAAAACCTCCTTCCATCAGCAAGGGCATAGAAGATGAAACGTGGCTGGGTCTGTCAGCATGACAATGATCCCAAACACACCGCCCGGGCAACGAAGGAGTGGCTTCGTAAGAAGCATCTCAAGGTCCTGGAGTGGCCTAGCCAGTCTCCAGATCTCAACCCCATAGAAAATCTTTGGAGGGAGCTGAAAGTCTGTGTTGCCCAGCAACAGCCCTAAAACATCACGGCTCTAGAGGAGATCTGCATGGAGGAATGGGCCAAAACACCAGCAACAGTGTGTGAAAACCTTGTGAAGACTTAGAGAAAACGTTTGACCTCTGTCATTGTCAACAAAGGGTATATAACAAAGTATTGAGATGAACTTTTGTTATTGACCGAATACTTATTTTCCACCATAATTTGTTCAATTAAGGCGAGACACTACAGGTGAATAGGCTAAAATTTTTAAATAATAGATATCTCCATGAAACTTCCTCAGTTGATTACTTACACAAGTATATAAAAAAAATTTATTACAAGTTTTTGAAATGTTTATGTTTAATTATGCAAATTAGGCATTTTCTCATTAAATATGCGTGATTTTGCATATATTTCCGGTAGATAGATCTGAACGTATGATAAAGCCAGGTGCAAAATTCTTTTTTCATTTAGTTTACACACAAGATGAAAACAACATTTCAGAGGGATTTCAGGATATCTGCTTTCATTACCTAGGAAATCTAAATATACTGTCCATAGCCTTAAAAAATGATTTTCACCATGTTTTTTTGCTTAAAATGTCACATAAATCAGGCCAGGAATGATTTATTAACAAATCCCTCAGAACATATCTTCAGAATACTACTACGTGTATAACTGGAAAGTTTGGTGTACATAGATCCTACACAGGCTGAGATGTTTCTACTGGAGAATGACAAAAACTAATGTTGAGAAAACGGCATTTAAAGATTTAAATAGTGGAATTTAATACATTTCTATTGGAAAAATTGCTCAAAAACAGAATAAATGCTCAGGCCCTTAGTGATAATAATATAGAATATTTCAAGCTCATGAAAACTGATTATTTAATAACATGGCAGGCATATAAGGCCTACAACTGCAGTAACTCAATGAATTAACATTGGCGTATCATGAACAAAGTTGCAGACCAAACCCAGGCTGGACACAGAACAAGACCACCAGCAGGTGTCACAGCTTCTAAAGTCTAATTATCTGTTCCAGCACCGTATGTAGGTCCCTCTGACATCTCTGGCTGGGGCCTTTTCACTTTCCTGTCTGTGCTCACACGTTTTCGTTTGTGTTTTGCACTTGCAGACACCCTGAGCAGGTCTGCCTGCTTGATGGTGTTCACTGTAACAAGTGTGCTCTCCAGCCATGAGTCTGCCATCACATCAAGCATAGCTGAGGCCCCCTCGGCCTACAAAAACTGTTTTGGGGCAGCGGGCCCATGTGACAGAGTTGAGGCACTCATTGGCATTTTGTGTGCCACCATGAGGCATTCTTTGCAGCAACTGTCGCTGGCCATGCGGCGATAGATGGGGAGAAGTTTCTGGCCCACCTCGTGGGATAGGTCATTAGCAGCATGCCGTGTGTGGCTTCTGGGGGTCTCATCTCTGTCTCCTGCCTCTGGTACCAGCACCAAGATGGATGGCACCTAGTATGCAGTGGTGTTTGGTCTGTTGACATGCAGTGGAGAAGGCCTGCCATATTTCTGCTTTCATTGCATCCAGTGACTCCTGGTTGTTCAGAATTCCCCCCCTGTAATAATTTTGCAGTGTTTTGCATTTCTTTGCGGTCAGTTTCCCCAAACCCTTGCCTCCCATTTTGCGCTCGGCACAAAATTTTCTGAGCGCTGTGCCCATTCTCTTGTGAGCACGGTTTATACAATCTCATGCCCAGGGTATGGGTTCAGGGTCAGTACTTCCTTAAAAGCAGAGCTATCCCCATCTGAGAGCATCTCAGGGTACCGCAGCTGGTGGCGACTGACTGATCTGGCCCACATTCTCTTTGCTGCCTCCTGCTCCATTGCCTTACTAGACCCTGTGAAATTCTTTGCACAGTCATTGGAGGAATTTGACAGCTGGAGGGAGATGCACACAGTAATCTTCCCCTCATTCTTGGTACTTTGCTTTAGGACACAACCATGACAGTAAGATGATAAGACCTCAAAGTCAACGACCAGTCCTGTAAGAATGTCAATACAAACACCAATGCCTGAATGGGAAGTGAAGCCTCTTTTTTGCCAGGTGCCATCAAAAGAGACACCAATGTTAATTACAGCATCAGCATCCTCCCTCAGCAACTCTGCCAACTGTGGATCAACGTCTGCATAGGCCTGCCTGATCTGCTCCCTTGTCTTGTGCAGGGACTCCAATCCTCTCTCAATTTCCGCCACTAAAATAAAAATGCATGTTGTGTCAAGGACTGTTACTTTTTTGTTGAGTTTATTGATACAGTACATTTATTTTCACTTGAGTGGCAAAAACCTGATTTCTTTTGGCAAGGACCAGGGAGTAGACCATGCAGTCATAGCAGCAAATTGGACAAGCAAACCGTAAATACCTATAAAAAATAAGGCCATCCTATAATGTTATACTATTACAACACATCCATAATTGTGCGTGCGTGCAGGTGTGTGTGTGCGTTGGTGTGTCAACCTGACTACAAGAGCGTGGACTCGACTGCACCACTGAAGCTTGAAGTGTGTGTGTGTGTGTGTGTACAAGCATGCATGATGTCCCCTCTTTATCTCTCTCTCTCTAATTGATAAAATAAATATATATTCTTCAATGTCCATAAGTTGATAAGGTTCCATTATTTCAATTGTTTTTGCCACTGAACTGAAAACTCAAAAGTTGTACTGAAAAAGTAAAACTGACCAATACAACACAATGAATGCGATGACATTTTATTCTACTGTTACAAATCCATCCTTGTTCCATCCATGAAAATATGTTCACTGTTACAACACCACTATGATAGAATGTAACAGGTCATTAGACCTCCAAAATCAACATCCCTGTCCCATCCCTGTTTCCAAAGCCTACCTGTCACTCTCTTGTCATGCCTCTGGTATGTTTTCAGGTGAAGGGAAGGGATCCCCAACACCTTGCTGACCTTCCTCAGTGCAGCATATCCCATCCCTAATTCATGGGCCAAAAGCACCATGCGGACATTCACATCAAAAGCAACATCAGCTCTCGTCTCGCTTTGCAGCCGTGTGGATGTGTAGACACTTCGCCTGTACCCACTCTCTCCTTTGCAATTACTGCACTCAAGAAGTAGACTGCTACAAAAGCCATGGTTCACTGGATCAATGTTAATAACTAGATCCGATGCAGCACAATTAGGGCACAACAGATCACTTATTAATTCATTCAGACGTGCGACATGCATTATCAGCCACTGCTGTGTCAGTGTCACTGTCATCAAACCCCCCCCGGTTTCCCATCGACAGCTTACGGTCAGATGTGCTGCTTCCTGATGGTTTTTCAGCTAATCCATCCGATTGCTTTTCCTTTTCACATCTTGCAAAGTGCAATTGCTGCTTTCTTTTCCTTGACAGTTGCGGTGTTTGCGGCATTTTCGGAGGTCCCGCGGTAAGCTAAACACGGAAGTGTCAGAGTCCACCACGTGATGCGTCCGAGCGAATCACGTTCACAGAAACCAGCAGTAGCCAATGAGATTTCGTCATTAGCTTTAAACCCCCCTTTGGACATTGACGATTGGTTCCTGATAGAAAGGAAATGCCCTTATTTGGGTTACATAGCGTTGTGCTGGAGACTCAGAGCTTTACAAGGATACCGGTCATGACAGACTTCAGTAAACAGGCGAAACTCGGCACACATATTGAAGGAGTAAACTAGCCCAAAATCTCAAAATTGACCACTGCATGAAAAATCTATGTTTTTGCCTGCCGTGTCTCGCCTTAATTCATTAAAAATCCTACAATGTGATTTTCTGGATTTATTTTTCTCATTTTGTCTCTCATAGTTGAAGTGTACCTATGATGAAAATTACAGGCCTCTCATCTTTTTAAGTGGGAGAACTGACTAAATACTTTTCTGCCCCACTGTACATTTTTCTCTCTGTCAGGCTCCAGGTCTCCTGGCAGGAGCACGAGGCTCCGTGTCCCCCACAGCTGAGTCAGGAATCCATTAGATTTACATTGTCCTTCTTTTGTTTCACCAGACCTAGATGAAGAATACACTCAACAGTTTGTTGCTAACCTAAATGATGAGCTTGAGTGTACTTATCTATACTGGCATGATAACAAATGTGCAGTATCAGTAACCTTGACGGATGAACAAACTGAGTTTTTCCGAGTTCCTCACTCGCATGCTCATATTTCTTTGTGTAAATCTCCCACAGATCAGTGGAGAGACGTGGGACTTGTTGTACTGGACTGTGACAAACTGACCGATGGGACTGACACCGTGGACGATAAATTGTCCTTTTCTCCCTCGTCTGGGTGCTGCAGGAAACTCTTGTCATTCCGGGTGTCTTGCACACGCAGCGTTTACCAGTTGAGTAATCCTGTGTCTGCAACACACACTTACCTACAGAGCACAGGAGACATCTTGCCCACTGACATCTCTCCTCTGCTTTCTCAGGTACCGAGCCCCCTCTGGGCAGCACACAGATATGATGTGGGTTTGATAAACTGTCAGTTCAGACTACAGGCCCCAAAAACATCAGTACCCACTAAAACAGGAAGCAGTGGATGGAATCAGACCTGTTTTTAACTCCTTATTGGCCGCTGAGGTAATTATTCCGTGTCCAGATTCTCCCGTGCACACGCCCATTTTCCCTGTAAAGAAAATCAGAGACAAAGGTCATCCTGTCGAGTGGTGATTTGTTCAGGACCTCAAAGCAGTAAATGCAGCGGTCCACGCACCGGCGCCAGACGTACACGATTCTACAGGGATTCCTGGGGATGCTCAGTTCTTTTCTGTTGTCGATTTGTCTGACCCTTTTTTCAGTGTTCCAGTGGACAAAGAAAGTTAATTCTGGTTTGATGGTAAGCCCTCCACATTGACATGCCTTTGTCAGGGGTACACTGAATCTCCCACAATCTATAATGATGCTCTAAGAGAGAGCCTGGAGTGTTTGACCCTGTCACCAGGATCCGGTCTCTTGCAGTACGTGGATGACGGTCTGGTAGGGAGTCCTACCAAAGAACAATGTGAACGCGACACTGTTGCATTGCTAAAACATCTCGCAGCCGAAGGCCACAAAGCGAGCCGGTCAAAATTATAATTTGTGAAAGAAGATGTTCATTTTTTGGGCCATGACCTCTCTGCATCAGGGAAAACCTTGTCTCCATCTCGCATTGAGGCAATAGTTTCCCTCCCAAAACCTGTGACTAAGAAACAAATGATGTCATTTCTGGGCATGTGTTCTTACTGTCGTGTTTTCATCCCAAATTACGCACAACTAGTACAGCCGCTAGCCCAACTGATTCATGGTAAAAATCTGACTGCACATGACCGCATGACATGGAATGTGGAGGCTGATCAGGCCTTTGTAAACCTCAAAATGGCCTTTCAGAGTCCTCCAACCTTAGGTTTGCCTAAGCCTAACCTTCCTTTCACTCAGACAGTGGATGAGTGTTTAGGATGCATGACATCTGTCCTTCAGCAGCCGCATGGGGACCGACTCTGACCGGTGGCCTATTTCTCCACTAAATTAGACCCTGTTGCAGCGGGTCTTGTGATTTGTCTGCGAGCTGTAGCAGCTGCTGAAAATCTTTCCAGCTCTCAGCGAAGGCGGTCGCTTTTTCTCCCTCTCCCTCCCAGGCCTACCCTGCTTGCTATCTTGTCTTGTGTTGTCTGCTGTTAACTTTTTAGAGACTCTCCCTGCAAGGCTCTACAAATACCTAAAAATCATGGAACTGATTAACTGGTCTCTCAGCGCAATTGACACTGTATTCTCGAGGAGGAGCACTTCGGGTGAGCCAGCATGTCCTGACAGGACGTTTGCTGCGGGGTACACGATGGACGGCTGGGAGAAATGGCGTGTCCTGTGTCTCTCTGCTCTTTCCGTGGAGGACGTTGAGGATATCTACCTATTTGGAACCCTGATAACTGGAATGTTGCTGATTGGAGGATGCTTCGCTCTGGTTTATTGAAGAATTGGAAAGACTTTGGTAGCTGTCCAAAGCCCAGGACAGCTGCCCGACCTGACTGAAGCTGTCGGAAAAGCGATCAGTTTGCAAACTGGAACTATTAATCGCGTGATGGAAACCAACATGGTAATGACCCGCGGCTTGGATACCATCATGAGGAAGGTCATGGATTTGGAAAGAAAAATTGACCAGTTGAACAGTGTGTAGTTGGACAATAGAATGAATGTTTAAATTAGAGCAGCCATTCGTGTAGACAAAACAAATTTAATCTTTCGGCTCCCTTATCCTGAACGGCCTTGCCAAGGCCGTCTCTTGGAACAAACAGTCACCCTGTTGGGGCTCTGCAAGCGAGATGCTCTTGGTTCCTCCCCCGTCTTCCCCACTGCCTGCTGATTGTCGTATCGGTTCTGGACTGTTCAAGGGTGTCACCATGGCAACGTGCTATGTTTTCGCTATAACATTCGGCGGACTGGGACACTAGTGGGACTGCCGGGCTGTGCGTTTCTCAGCAGGCCAAACTCCCCCAACCTACCCTCTCCCCAGCCCAACGCCTTCGCAGCCAAATGTGCAACTGTACATTTATGTTATGTTATGTTATGTTATGTTATGTTCAGCAGTGCAAATGTACTGTGTGTGTGCCTATGTGCTGAGGTGTTTTTTTCCTGTTCCCACACTGTTCTTATCTTTATGAGGATAGTCTGAGAGTTGCTTTATTTCCCTCTCCTCTCCTCATGTGATGCTGTATTCTCCCTGCGAGAGTTAAGAGAGAGTTGTTTTGGCGCCGCATATATGGCGACTCGGTGTGTCTGTGCGTGTTGCTTTAATGTGACATGCACCTACAGCACCAGGACAAATTCCTTGTGTGTGTAAACGTACTTGGCAATAAAGCTTTTTCTGATTCTGATTCTGAATTCTGATTCTGAAAAGGCTTTGGCTGC
>NC_050189.1:602110-604610 GCF_008315115.2 Sander lucioperca
TCGAGAGAGGTGAGAGAGAGAGCGAGAGACACACACACACTACACACACAGCCAGAGAGATGAGAGAGATTAGAGAGAGAGAGGAGAGGGGGGAGAGAGAGAGAGAGAGAGAGAGAGAGAGAATGGAGAGATAGAGAGAGAGAGAGAGAGGGAGAGGAGAGAGAGAGAGAGAGAAGGAGAGGTGGGAGAGGAGAGATAGAGTGAGTAGGGAGAGAGTAGAGAGAGAGTAGAGAGAAGAGAGAGAGAGAGTGAGAGAGAGAAGAGAGGTAGAGAGGAGAGAGAGAGAGAAGGGAGAGGATGAGAGAGAGAGAGAGAGAGACGAGAGCGATGAGTGAAGAGTGTAGAAGAGGGAGAGGATGGAGAGAAGATGGAGGAGAGAGAGAGAGAGAGAGAGAGAGGGGGGAGAGAGAGAGACAGAGTTCAATCTGAAGTTGAAAGCCTCAACATGAAAACAACTTGCAGCAGTTTATTTTGATGAGATCCAAACAGAAACATGTTATTTTTGGAGCACACGCAAAAGTTCCTCTGAAACTCTTTTCACAATCAGCACAATCATGTGGTGGACAGGTTTAGTTTGAAGTTTTAGCCTAAAACATGTGAAGTATCCAACGCTGTTTTAAGCCAAGGACCCCCTACATATACATATATACTAGATATCAGTGGTGTGGTCTCATGAAATGTAGTGGGTATACTGTACTGTATAGACATATATATTGGCCTATATATATATATATATATATATATATATATATATATATATATATATATATATATATATAGAAGCCAGAATCTGACTCTGGGGGGGTGCATACCATAGTGGGGGGGTCTGGGTGTCCTCCCCCAGGGAAGTTTTGAGCGTCAAAGACTTCATTTCGTGCATTCTGACACACTTGTATGCACCACTTTACAGTAGAAATCCCTTTATTTAGCCTATATATGAAGGAGAAAAACACAGATGACAATTCAAAATATATCCAGAATATAAGGTAAAGTATGTCGTTGCGTGTCTTTGGGTATTTTTAAGTGGGTATATGGAAATCCTGGAGCTTTCTTAGTGGGTATACTGAGTATAACTGCGTATTACGTAGACTGTACTACCTCAGATATTTATCTGTTTCCTCATTTGAATATCCCTCAGAGAGGGTGTGTGTGTGTGTGTGTGTGTGTGTGTGTGTGTGTGTGTGTGTGTCTATGTGTGTGTGTCTGTATGTATGTGTGTGTGTGTGTGTGTGTGTGTGTGTGTGTGTGTGTGTGTGTGTGTGTGTGTGTGTGTGTATGTGTCTGTATGTATGTATGTATGTATGTGTGTGTGTGTGTCTATGTGTGTGTATATGTGTGTGTGTGTGTGTGTATGTGTGTGTGTGTGTGTGTGTCTATGTGTGTGTGTGTGTATATGTGTGTGTGTGTGTGTGTGTGTGTGTGTCTGTGTGTAACTGTGTGTGTGTGTGTGTAACTGTGTAACTGTGTGTGTGTGTGTGTGTGTGTGTGTGTGTGTGTGTGTCTGTGTGTAACTGTGTGTGTCTGTGTGTCTGTGTGTCTGTGTGTAACTGTGTGTGTCTGTGTATGTGTGTGTGTGTGTGTGTGTGTGTGTGTGTGTGTGTGTCTGTGTGTGAGTGTGTTCTTGTTTAACTATATTCGTGGGGTCCAAAAACCGGGGAATACAGTATACTTGTGGGGTCCCGACAGCTTTGTCGGGCCAAAATGCTGGACCCCACAAGTTTAAAGGTCTGTTTAAGGGTTAAGACTTGGTTTTAGGATTAGGGTTAGAATTAGGTTATGGTTAGGGTGAGGTAAGGTTAAGGTTAGGCATTTAGTGGTGATGGTTAAGGTTAGGGTAAGGGGCTAGGGAATGCATTATGTCAATGACGGGTCCCCACAAAGATAGTGAAACAAAAATGTATGTGTGTACAAAGATTAAACAGGGCCTACAATAACGTGTAGGACGGCCTAAAGCTTTTTTGCATAGAATACTAAGATAATAAAATAGCCCATAATAGTGGACATGGTTTATAAATCCTGTTTGAACACACGTGGCCCCGTTACTATAGAGACTCTAACCCCAGCATTATATTAACTCATTATAGGATGGATTCATGTTGAGACTTGAAAAAAACTTTCTGAAAATTAACAATAATTTGGAGGCCCCCCTGTTGAAGATCCCTGGTTTGGATGGATGGATAGATAGAGAGAGAGAGACAGAAAGAGAGACAGAGAGAGAGAGAGAGAGAGAGAGAGAGAGAGAGAGAGAGAGAGACAGAGAGAGAGAGGGAGACAGAGAGAGAGACAGAGAGAGTCAGAGAGAGAGAGAGAGGGAGACAGAGAGAGTCAGAGAGGAGAGAGAGAAGAGAGTCAGAGAGACAGAAGAGAGAGACGAGAGAGAGACAGAGAGAGAGAGAGAGAGACAGAGAGAGTCAGAAGAGAGAGTCAGAGAGAGAGAGTAGAGACCAGAGAGAGAGAGTCAGAGAGAGCACAGAGAGAGACAGATAGAGAGTAGAGAGAG
>NC_050189.1:614610-615690 GCF_008315115.2 Sander lucioperca
TCTAAAAAGCCTTTTAAAATGTCAATGACATCATACACATATACGGCCAGAGATTCTGCTTTACGGCGAGCTCTGAGTCACTTCCTTTGTTCTCTCGAGGCATCGACAACACAGCTGACAGGTTAGACTCTCCCTGTCAATACACAGCTGACAGGTTAGACTCTCCCTGTTAATACACGGGCTAGAAAGAGGTTTGCTAATGTTTTAAAGACCACGCCGAAATATTCACTCTGACATTCTGGTTCTGCTGTCGTAATCAGTCCTTCACTGACCAATCAGCATTCATTAGCAGAATGCTAGCGTGTTATAGACAACAACGACTTAACCTGTAAGAAATCGAAAGGACCTACGTACTCGTTCATTCAACTGTCGACCTACAATCCATGTTGAACTTGCAAAAACTACAATCAAATCTGAGATTTCTCAACGACAATCAGGCGAAAGAGACAAATTTAGCCGTCTAGCTCCATAGAGTCCCATTCATTTAGCACTGGACCGTGATCACCCCCAGTGGAACTCTGGTGGAACTGCAACCAAAGTAGGTACAATGGGGCTGAATAGGGAGTGGAACGGCTTTCCGTAGACGGGCTTTGCCACAAATGATGTAAGTGATCTGATGTTCATACTTGTGCGCTGGTGTGTGCATCAAGCCAGCGTGTGTGTGTGTGTGTGTGTGTGTGTGTGTGTCTCCCCTGTGTTTTCTGACCACGGTGGTAAATCTGGAGCAGGAGAAGTTAACCCTCTCCTTGATTTTACGTTGTTTATGGAGAAAGAGAACCAGGAAATGAGTCGGGGGGGAAATGCAACCATAGACTGTATGTAATGGACCACCAGATCCCATTGCTCTGGACGGAGACCAGTGAAGGATATTAGAAGATCTTTCCCGGTGATGGCTGAGCGTTACTGAGCAGCCTCCAACTGAGCTTGAAGACGTAGATGTGACGTGAGCAACCTGTCTGAAAGTTGGAAGTCTTCTGGTAGCTGTGCCAAGAGAAATCTCAATCATTCCCAATCTAGCAGAGACGGAGAGCGTAGGTATATGTAAGGAGATAACATAGACACAGGCTAATTACTGATCAC
>NC_050189.1:615890-623390 GCF_008315115.2 Sander lucioperca
GTCTCACTGTGGAAGTGCAGGACGGCCTGGTTGCTGACGGGCGTGTGCGTCAGGATCAGCGTCTCCAGACTCGTCAGTCCGGCTTCACACAGCGCTGTAGCAGCCTGCAGGCCCAGGTCACTGATACGCTCCAGCTCCAGCACCTGCAGGTGGGCACAGGTACGCACTGCACACACACACACACACACACACACACACACACGCACACGTCAATTCTGGAGTTTCGGCTTTTCAAAATAAAAGCTTGCGTCTGGTCAGCTATGTTTTCGTACGGTATTTTGGATGTTTTTGAACTAAGCAGTACGGCAATCATGCTAATGAATAACATTATTTTTTCAGCAGATGTCTTAGTTACAACATGATGGAGCTAGCAAAGCAGTTTTGTGTTTATATGTGCGAGCGATTTACTCAGTTTGGGAAATCCCACGGTCTCTAACTGTACGTCCACACCGCCGCCGACTTGATCTTCTAAAGATACAGGAAGTCATTCATTTTCAATGGAAGCTGCTTCTCTCAGCTGCAAGGAGCGGAAAATCTGTCGCCGTCACGTTTTGAGCGACCAGAGCGTCAATCAGAAAGTTGAAAGTAGGTCAACTTTATGGTAATGAGCTATGACGCCGTTCAGCGGCAACCAATCAGAATATAGACGTCCTTCACGCTGGCTGATTCCAGAGAAACATACGATGTAACCTTTGGTTCCTAAAACATTAGTTCAGAGAAAAAGGAGGAGAAGCTCATCATGGCCGTTGCTGGGTTCCCTATCATTTCTGATGTTTGCGTATAGGGACCAGTTAACGTTACCTGCCGGTCACATGGTCTCTAAACAGTCCGCTCACGGTGAAGTCCTGCACGAATCAACAGCTGGCGGCTGCTCGCTCTGCCTAGCGGCTAACGAGCGAGCTAACTGCTAACAGACACCGCTGCGACCAACAACCAATACACATTCTGTCATTATATATGTCATTTATAAAAGGTTTCTAGTGTCAGTGTATTGGCCGTGCAGTGGCTGCTTGATCTTTTTCCATGATGAACATAGAATGCTGCTACGTCAGAGCGGCCAAAGCCTCAAACAGCTTCCCCGGACTTTCTGACCAGCATCCTCGACCGGGCGGCCAGAGCTTCTTTGCAGCTCAAGTCGGCGGCGGTGTGGACGTACAGTAAAGCTACAGGTCTGGCTGACTAAACAGGGAGAGACCCATCTGCTAGCGATCGGGGGACGAGACTGAGAGAGCTACACGGAGCTACATGGATAAATATGCACCAAACAAGCCACTTAGAAATATAAAAGTTGGGTGACCCTCCCCTCAACAAAGAATAAAAAGACATAACCCTCCCCTATTTTCCTCTGGTGGTCCATTCCATAAATACCGAACGGTCCCTTTTTTTTCTGGACATGACCATCATTATTCTACACATCATCAGCGTCACACCGAATCTACGGCTGAATTCTTCAGATTTTTCATTAAATAAACGTCTAAGTGTTAACACGTCTCCACCCCAAGCTAAACAGTCAGTTCATTCTCATCACAATTTTACCAAAAACGTCAAAAAGCAACTTTTCTTTTGCTCACCCAAAGCAGCCAATCCCTGAGTCCCACAGCTGGCCCCGCCCACACTGAGCGAGCGGACGTGTGGCCAGCATCGACCAATCGTCTGCAGGCAGCGGTTTCCAAACCGAGTGGGCTGTTGGCTGACAGAAAGACAGACGTCCATGAGGTTAAAGGTAGTTTGTTACGTGAACCGTTTAATGTGTCTCTTTCACTTTGTGTTACAGTAACTCTAGTAGAATTGTAATTCGTTATTTTTGTGTGTGCGCGCGCGCACGTGTGTGTGTGTGTGTGTGTGTGTGTGTGTGTGTGTGTGTGCTGACCAGGGGTGAGCAGGTGCCACCTGCAGGCTGCTGATGTTCCTGCAGCCGGCGCCCAGGGCCCAGAGCACCTCGTGACCGATGGGATCTGATGAACTCCTGCAGACAGACAGGCGGACAGACAGGTGGACAGACAGACAGACAGGTGGACAGTACGTTAACATCACGGTACCTGTGGGCTCATATTTATTTCAGTATTACACTTTCTTTACAAAGTATTACATTTTGTTCTTACAATTTCCCTTCCAGAGGATTAAATAAACAATTCTTGTGAAATGACAGACAGACAGACAGACAGACAGACAGGTAGCAGGACAGACAGACAGGTGTCTGACCTGTATTTGAGTGTCTTCAGGTTAGGGAGGGTGACAGACAGACAGGCAGCAGGTAAGACAGACAGGTGTCTGACCTGTATTTGAGTGTCTTCAGGTTAGGGAGGGTGACAGACAGACAGACAGCAGGTAAGACAGACAGGTGTCTGACCTGTATGTGAGTGTATTCAGGTTAGGGAGGGTGACAGACAGACAGCAGGACAGACAGACAGGTGTCTGACCTGTATGTGAGTGTCTTCAGGTTAGGGAGGGTGACAGACAGACAAACGGACAGACAGACAGACAGACAGGTAGCAGGACAGACAGACAGGTGTCTGACCTGTATGTGAGTGTCTTCAGGTTAGGGAGGGTGACAGACAGACAGACAGACAGACAGGTGCCTGACCTGTATGTGAGTGTCTTCAGGTTAGGGAGGGTGACAGACAGACAGACAGACAGACAGACAGACAGGTGTCTGACCTGTACGTGAGGGTCTTCAGGTTGCGGCTGTAGCAGCTGGCGAGCCACAGCGTCCGGTCGGTGAGGATGTGAGGACACTGAGAGACAGACAGGTGGAGCAGACTGCCGCCCGCCGACCGCAGCAGAGCCTCCACCCCCGGCTCCACGCTGCCTCTGCCACACATAGCACACACAGCTCAACTACAATACCCACAATGCACATGTCTTCTCACTCAAAGCATAGACAAACGTGTGTGTATTTCAACGGTTAGCCAACTATTTCAACTTTTAGCTACCTCGTTTTTAAACTTTTAGCTAACTATTTCAACACACACACACACACACACACACACACACGGACAAACGTGTGTGTGTGTGTGTGTGTGTGTGTGTGTGTGTGTGTGTGTGTGTGTGTGTGTGTGTGTGTGTTACCGTGTGTTCTTGTGGTAATCCTCTCGCGTCTCGTCGACTTGTTTGCTACGAGGCTTCAGGTTGTTCAGAACCACAGACTGAGTTTGAGTACACCACTGAGACAGAGTGGTCAGGAACTACACACACATACAGTCACACACACACACACACACACACACACACACACACACACACACACACTGAATGTGGATTCATTCGCTGCTGAAAATAGTCCTAAAAAAACACACTATTTACTCCTCTTTGTTTCTTAGCTAACAAGTTTTCAAGATTTTTATGATTGTGTGTCTGTCTCTGTGTGTGTGTGTGTGTGTGTGAGAGTGTGTGTGTGTGTGTGTGTGTGTGTGTGTGTGTCTGTCTGTGTGTGTGTGTGTGTGTGTGTGTGTGTGTGTGTGTATCTGTGTCTGTGTGCGTGTGTGTGTGTCTGTCTTTGTGTGTGTATGTGTGTGTGCCCGTGTGTGTGTGTCTGTGCGTGTGTGTCTGTCTGTGTGTGTGTATCTGTGTGTCTGTGTGTGTGTGTGTGTGTGCCCGTGTTCGTGTGTGTGTGCGTTTGTGTGTGTGTGTGTCTGTATGTGTGTTTGTGTGTGTCTGTGTGTGTGTTTGTGTGTGTCTATGTGTCTGTGTGTGCGTGTCTGTGTGTGTATCTGTGTGTGCGTGCGTGTGTGCGCGTGTGTGTGTGTGTGTGTGTGTGTGTGTGTGTGTGCGTGTGCGTCTACCTCGGCCGACACTCTGGCGTTCTCCAACCGGAGGCGTGTCCAGACCGCCGGGTGCCTGGCAACGAACCGCCAATCAGAGCAGACCTCGGCCGCGCGCAGCAGAGAGCGTACGTCCAAATACGGAAACACGCAAAAAAGTCCCGCCCTCAGCCTCAAGGTGTCCGCCCCCAGCTGCCTGTCGCTGTGACGACGGGAGGGGGTGGAGCAGAGGGAGGAGGGGCTTTCTGCAGGAGAGGAGGGAGAGAGAGACAAATATATATATTAATTTATTTAAATACGTTCAACCAGGAAATGCGTTACTAAACTTAACCGCCATTGTTGTAGCTGTATATCCTTCTAGCCTCAACTAGGGATGTAAGATTACCGATACCAGTGTCTGAAAACCGTCCGGTAACGCCTTAAATGCTGGTATCGGTATCGGTGAGTACCGGAGTTTATGAGATACCTAATTTAGCCCTGAAGAAAATCTCATCAGAGTAGTTTATAGTACATCAGGCCAGCTAAACCCAAGGGGGTAAGCAAGCGTCCACAAAGCGTAGCTCCTATGGCGCCATTTTGATGCTACCAAGCCATCACCTCCCGTTAGCATCCCATTGACTGCCATTCATTTTGACGTCACTTTGACAGAGAATAACTTTACATCTGAAGAGTTTAAAGACTCTATTTGTCCGTTGTTTATTTCTAAAGAAACACGACAATGTATAAAAGGCTCCATTACCTTGTACCTCACGTTATGGCTCCGTAGCAGACGTTTTTATAAAAAATAGGCTAACGATTGGGTCATAACCACGAGACTTACGCATAGTAGAGGAATTACCGTATAGTACAGGAGAAGCTCTCAGGCAGTTTGGACTTCCATTAGCTGTTTAAGTTTAATTACTAATGTTAACTATCATTTTAGTGATCAATAATTAGCCTGTGTCTATGTTATCTCCTTACATATACCTACGCTCTCCGTCTCTGCTAGATTGGGAATGATTGAGATTTCTCTTGGCACAGCTACCAGAAGACTTCCAACTTTCAGACAGGTTGCTCACGTCACATCTACGTCTTCAAGCTCAGTTGGAGGCTGCTCAGTAACGCTCAGCCATCACCGGGAAAGTGACTTCACTGGTCTCCATCGAAGTCTACGGCATTGCTTTGTCCATTTTTTATACTGTCTATGGTTAAACAGGTGACGACAGCGCTGTGACGTCGAAGTCATTAGTAAACATTGCAAGATGGCTACGGATGAACGCCAGTTGTTTGAAACGGCTTTTGGCCGCTACAATGAAGGAGTTTGACTTAACAGAAGATGGAGATCCAATCGTTCCTTTGCAAGAAGGATACGGCAAGAGTTTAATCTACCAGTTAGCTCCTCTGGTAGCTAACAGTTTAATCTACCAGTTAGCTCCTCTGGTAGCTAAGAGTTTAATCTACCAGTTAGCTCCTCTGGTAGCTAAGAGTTTAATCTACCAGTTAGCTCCTCTGGTAGCTAACAGTTTAATCTACCAGTTAGCTCCTCTGGTAGCTAAGAGTTTAATCTACCAGTTAGCTCCTCTGGTTGCTAAGAGTTTAATCTACCAGTTAGCTCCGCTGGTAGCTAACAGTTTAATCTACCAGTTAGCTCCTCTGGTAGCTAAGCGTATGGGGCTTAGCGAAAACCCACATGACTGGTCGTAGTGTTATCCAATTGCGTGCAGTGAAGTATCCGTAGGAAGTGTTGGCAACAACCAGCTTGGAAAATAAAATAAAATAAAATAAAACCAGTTTACCTGAACCAGGTGTGTGTGTCCTGGCGAAGACAAATCTCCTCATCTCAGCGCTGCTCCAGAACCCCTCTTCTTCCTCTTCATCTTCATCTTCCTCTTCCTCTTCTTCTTCAGTGCTGTAGTGGCGACGGTTTCTTTTGCTCCACGTTCTCCCACATCCTCCGTCCCTCCCCCCCCAGCCGGGACTCTCTCGGCGCGTCCAGGACGGAGCGTAGTGGTGGGGGGGCAGCAGCCCCTCCTCGCCGTCCCAGCCGCCTGAACCCAGAGACAGAGTCCTCATCTGACCCGTCAGTCCACTGGGAGAAGAGAGGGGGGGGGGGGGCATTAGTGTGTGTGTGTGTGTGTGTGTGTGTGTGTGTGTGTGTGTGTGTGCAGCATGATGTGTGTGTGTGCAGCATGATGTCTGTCTGTGTGTGTGTGTATGTGTGTGTGTGTGCAGCATGATGTGTGTGTGTGTGTGTGTGTGCGTGCGTGCACGCGTGTGTCAGTCTGTGTGTGCAGCATGATGTGTATGTGTGCGCATGTGTGTGTTAGTGTGTGTATGTGTCTGTCTGTGTGTGTGTCTGTGTGTGTGTGTGTGTGTGTCTGTCTGTCTGTCTGTCTGTCTGTCTGTGTGTGTGTCTGTGTGTGTGTGTGTGTCTGTGTGTCTGTGTGTGTCTGTCTGTCTGTCTGTCTGTCTGTCTGTGTGTGTGTCTGTGTGTGTCTGTGTGTGTCTCTGTGTGTGTGTGTGTGTGTCTGTCTGTCTGTCTGTCTGTCTGTCTGTCTGTCTGTCTGTCTGTGTGTGTGTCTGTGTGTGTCTGTGTGTGTGTGTGTGTGTGTGTGTGTGTGTGTGTGTGTGTGTTTGGTATGAGCTGATCTTTGAACTGTCTGGTGGAGATTGTAGTTTTTATGTGGGGCATTAAAATGATAAAAGGAGTTCTTGAGTTGCTGTCTACACAGCCGATGCTTGTGATGTGTTCAGGTACCTGTCGGGATGTTGGCCGTGCGGCTGATCTCCCAGTCTGTCGGAGGCTGAGACACTGTAACTCCGCTGGAGCAGGATTCAAGGATGAAGAAGAAGGAGGAAGAGAGCAGGAGACGGAAAGAAAAGAGGAGGGATGACATGTGAGTAGAAAACCTTCCTGTTGTCCTCGGGTCAAATTTGACCCATTTTTACAAAGTTTCTCTATCAGAAATGTTGGGTTTCTTTCAAACAAATTGTCAAAAAAAATAACGTGGATGGTTCCATACGACGCTCTTCACAAGTAAAGTAAATAATGAGTTCACTACTTTCATTGAATTTGTGTGTTTTAGTCAATTTTATAGCATTTAAAAAAAAGAAAAAAAAGATAAAAGAACATTAAAAAGTGACAAAAATGTTGGAAAAAGTGACAAAAACGTTGAAATAAGTTGGAAAAAAAGTAACAAAAATCTTGAAAAAAAGTAACAAAAATGTTGAAAAAAGTGACAAAAATGTTGGAAAAAGTGACAAAAATGTCAAAAAAGTGACAAAAACGTCAAAAAAGTGACAAAAACGTTGAAATAAGTTGAAAAAAGGGACAAAAATGTTGGAAAAAGTGACAAAAACGTCAAAAAAAAGTGACAAAAACGTTGAAAAAAGTGAAAAAAATGTTGAAAAAAGTTGAAAAACGTGACAAACACCTTGAAAAAAGTGACAAAAATGTTGAAAAAAGTGACAAAAATGTTGAAAAAAGTGACAAAAACGTCAAAAAAGTGACAAAAACGTTGAAATAAGTTGAAAAAAGTGAAAAAAAATGTTGAAAAAAGTTGAAAAACGTGACAAACACGTTGAAAAAAGTGACAAAAAAAGTGAAAAATATTGAAAAAAGTGACAAAAATGTTGGAAAAAGTGACAAAAACGTTGACAGTGGGAAAAGTGAGAAAAAGTGAGAAAAAGTGTCGATCAATTTTAGTTTTTAATTTTGACCCAGAAAAACATAAAGTTGCAGGTCGACGGGAAGACAACA
>NC_050189.1:640890-643390 GCF_008315115.2 Sander lucioperca
ACAATACTCACTTCTTAAGGGTATAAGTAGCACAATACTCACTTCTTAAGGGTATAAGTAGCATAATACTCACTTCTTAAGGGTATACGTAGCACAATACTCACTTCTTAGGGTATAAGTAGCATAATACTCACTTCTTAAGGGTATAAGTAGCACAATACTTACTTCTTAAGGGTATAAGTAGCATAATACTCACTTCTTAAGGGTATAAGTATCATAATACTAATACTCACTTCTTAAGGGTATAAGTAGCATAATACTCACTTCTTAAGGGTATAAGTAGCACAATACTCACTTCTTAACGGTATACGTAGCACAATACTCAGTTCTTAAGGGTATAAGTGGCATAATACTCAGTTCTTAAGGGTATAAGTGGCATAATACTCACTTCTTAAGGGTATAAGTGGCACAATACTCACTTCTTAAGGGTATAAGTAGCACAATACTCACTTCTTAAGGGTATAAGTAGCACAATACTCACTTCTTAACAGTATATGTAGCACAATACTCACTTCTTAAGGGTATAAGTGGCACAATACTCACTTCTTAAGGGTATAAGTGGCACAATACTCACTTCTTAAGGGTATATAAGTGGCACAATACTCACATCTTAAGGGTATAAGTAGCAGAATACTCACTTCTTAAGGGTATAAGTAGCATAATACTCACTTCATAAGGGTATAAGTAGCACAATACTCACTTCTTAACGGTATACGTAGCACAATACTCAGTTCTTAAGGGTATAAGTGGCATAATACTCAGTTCTTAAGGGTATAAGTGGCATAATACTCACTTCTTAAGGGTATAAGTAGCACAATACTCACTTCTTAAGGGTATAAGTAGCACAATACTTACTTCTTAAGGGTATAAGTAGCATAATACTCACTTCTTAAGGGTATAAGTATCATAATACTAATACTCACTTCTTAAGGGTATAAGTAGCATAATACTCACTTCTTAAGGGTATAAGTAGCACAATACTCACTTCTTAACGGTATACGTAGCACAATACTCAGTTCTTAAGGGTATAAGTGGCATAATACTCAGTTCTTAAGGGTATAAGTGGCATAATACTCACTTCTTAAGGGTATAAGTGGCACAATACTCACTTCTTAAGGGTATAAGTAGCACAATACTCACTTCTTAAGGGTATAAGTAGCACAATACTCACTTCTTAACAGTATATGTAGCACAATACTCACTTCTTAAGGGTATAAGTGGCACAATACTCACTTCTTAAGGGTATAAGTGGCACAATACTCACTTCTTAAGGGTATAAGTAGCACAATACTCAGTTCTTAAGGGTATAAGTGGCATAATACTCACTTCTTAAGGGTATATAAGTGGCACAATACTCACTTCTTAAGGGTATAAGTAGCAGAATACTCACTTCTTAAGGGTATAAGTAGCATAATACTCACTTCTTAAGGGTATAAGTAGCACAATACTCACTTCTTAACGGTATACGTAGCACAATACTCAGTTCTTAAGGGTATAAGTGGCATAATACTCAGTTCTTAAGGGTATAAGTGGCATAATACTCACTTCTTAAGGGTATAAGTGGCACAATACTCACTTCTTAAGGGTATAAGTAGCACAATACTCACTTCTTAAGGGTATAAGTAGCACAATACTCACTTCTTAACAGTATATGTAGCACAATACTCACTTCTTAAGGGTATAAGTGGCACAATACTCACTTCTTAAGGGTATAAGTGGCACAATACTCACTTCTTAAGGGTATATAAGTGGCACAATACTCACTTCTTAAGGGTATAAGTAGCAGAATACTCACTTCTTAAGGGTATAAGTAGCATAATACTCACTTCTTAAGGGTATAAGTAGCACAATACTCACTTCTTAACGGTATACGTAGCACAATACTCAGTTCTTAAGGGTATAAGTGGCATAATACTCAGTTCTTAAGGGTATAAGTGGCATAATACTCACTTCTTAAGGGTATAAGTGGCACAATACTCACTTCTTAAGGGTATAAGTAGCACAATACTCACTTCTTAAGGGTATAAGTAGCACAATACTCACTTCTTAACAGTATATGTAGCACAATACTCACTTCTTAAGGGTATAAGTGGCACAATACTCACTTCTTAAGGGTATAAGTGGCACAATACTCACTTCTTAAGGGTATATAAGTGGCACAATACTCACTTCTTAAGGGTATAAGTAGCAGAATACTCACTTCTTAAGGGTATAAGTAGCATAATACTCACTTCTTAAGGGTATAAGTAGCACAATACTCACTTCTTAACGGTATACGTAGCACAATACTCACTTCTTAAGGGTATAAGTAGCACAATACTCACTTCTAAAGGGTATAAGTAACACAATACTCACTTCTTAAGGGTATAAGTAGCACAATACTCACTTCTTAAGGGTATAAGTAGCACAATACTCACTTCTTAAGGGTATAAGTAGCACAATACTCACTTCTTAAGGGTATAAGTAGCACAATACTCACTTCTTAAGGGTTTAAGTAGCA
>NC_050189.1:648390-653390 GCF_008315115.2 Sander lucioperca
CGCAAAGCGCTTCCCGCACACGTCGCAGGAGAAGGGCTTCTCACCGGTGTGCGTGCGTGTGTGTGTGGTCAGGTGGTCGCTGCGGCTGAAGCTGCGCGCGCACACCGCGCACTGGAACGGCTTCTGGCCCGTGTGGATGCGCACGTGCCTGTTGAGCTCGTCGGAGCGCGAGAAGCGGCGCTCGCAGCCCTGCACCGAGCACGGGAAGGGCTTCGCTTTCAGCCCGCTGCTTTTGGCGGTGGCGGTGGCGGTGGTGGTGGCGGTGGTAGGGGCTCTCCGGCCTCCGCCGTTGGCGCCCCGCAACGCTTTGGGGGCTCCTCCGGGCGCGAGGTTGATCGGGAACGCGCCCTGGAGGAGCGTGGACAGGAGATGGGCGTCCAGGGTGGAGGGGAAAGAGAGTGGCAAGGGGGAGAAGTGGAGGTTGCTCCCGCTCTGCGCTAACTCCGTCTTTACAGCCGCTGTTGCCGGCCAGCCAATGACGTAGCTGCTGGGGTCTCCCCCCGCCAAGCTCTTCAGCCAGTCCTCGAGCCCCAGCGGCTCCTGCTTCACCTCGCCCAGGCCGTTGGCGTTGGCGTTGGTGTTGGCGTTGGCGTTGGAGTCGCAGCCCAGCAGAGAGTCTATGAAGTCCGACACGTCGGCCAGCGGGAGCTGCGCGTCCCCCGTGGCGTTTCCATTGACAGCCGCGTCGCTCCCGGCCGCCGCAGAGTGTCCACACCCGCTGCCGCTGCCACAGCTGGAGCTCGCGGCGAACTCGCTCTTAACGACCACAGGGTGGGAGACGGGCTGCGCCGCGGGGAGAGCGAGAGGAGGAGGGAGCAGGGGAGAGGACGCAGAGGCTGCAGAGGAGTCGCTCTGCTGCTCCATCTCTGTGCAGATGCCCACGATCTCTGTGATCATGTTGAGAATGGCGTCCGCCGTGCTGCTCAGCCCCGCGGCCGCCCCCGATGCCTCTGGCTCGGAAGGGAAGAAGCCGCCCGCGTAGCCGAGGGAGGGGGAGAGAGCGTCCGAGGAGCAGTCGCTGAAGTCGGAGAAGAAATCCGAGTCTGAGGCGTCTGTTCCCGGAGAGAAGACTGAGGAGAGAGAGAGAGAGAGGGAGGGAGGGAGAGAGGGAGGGGGTGTTAAATGCCATTGCATAACATCTCGTCAGCAGCCCACACACTGGAAATCAATGGGGAGCTGCTTCTGCAGCAAACAGCTGCAGCGCTATGTATCACATCATGAAGTATTATTACGTCCAACAAAAAGGAGATCCACATGAATAATAAGCATGTGTAATACATTCCATGAATACTCATCGTTTTTAAATAGTTTGAGTTCTACATTTCATCATTTAAGTGCTCGTGAAATCCAGATAAACACAGACTGTAATCTGTCAAATCTGAGCTGCAAGAATCGTCACAAACATAACAAATAGTAGAATCAACAAGAAAAAAGATACAATTATTGATTCCTAAGCCTTAGTTTTAAGCCCATATAGGGCTTTAACTAAGCCCTGTAATGAGAAATGCCATCCGAGCATCAAACAGTTCAGCAAATTTTGTTTTTTCAGGAGTGCAGGTCACCTGCTGCAGCAGACTGAGCCCGTTCTGACGCGGGAATTAACCAAATATTCAACACATGGCCGATTGATGTGTTTAGGGCTGCAGCTGGTTCGATGCATCTGTCACCTAATGGTCTCGATTGACGGATTAGTCGATTGGTTTTTATAAAATGTCATAAAAAATAGAGAAAGATGTCCATCCCGGTTGCTGTAAGTCCGAGCCGATATCTTTAAATTGTCTAGATTCGTCGAATATGTGCACTTTTATATGATAAAAAAACAAACAGAAAAGAGCATCTTTCACAGGCTGAAAATAACCATTTTTGTTGCCAATTTTTGCATGAAAAATTACTTTAAAGATTGATCTTTGCAGCTCTGAATTTGTAATTCACACACACACACACACACACACACACGTACCTTGGCAGAAAGGAGATCCTACGTCAGAGTCGGCTCCGTCGCTGGGGCTGGACCCCACACTGTCCACCCAGGCGCTGCACGCGTCCTCAAACTCCGACATAAAGCTGTCTCCGCGCTCCAGAAGCATCGTGTTCACCGTTGTATGTTCTGTGCCAAAGCGTGCGAAGAAAAAAAACCCAATTTATCTGCTGCTTCCAGTTCTTATTAATCCTTTTTCCTCCAAACCGGAGCTGTGAGAGCGTGTGTGTGTGTGTGTCGGCTCGGTGATGCTGAATGGAGATGCTGGGCTCCCTCTCTGTGTGCTGCCTCTTTTATACTCTCCGTCTCCTAGGTAACTCCCGTGCTGCCCCTCATTGGCCGAGGGATTCCCCCCGCCGCTCGCTTCGTAGCAGCCCAAACATGGGCTGCATCCGGCCGTGACGGGCGGGTATCCCCGCGCCATAAAAGGACCGGTGGCAGAGCGACGTAGAGAGGAGCGGAGAGAGGGTTTCCTCTCCCTTCACTGCGGCAAGCAGAGAGATTACACAAACAGCAGCAGAAGCAGCAGTGTGTGTGTGTGTGTGTGTGTGTGTGTGTGTGTGTGTCTGTGTGTGTGTCTGTGTGTGAGTGTGTGTGAGTGTGTGTGCGTGTGAGTGTGTGTGCGTGTGTGTGCGTGTCTGTGTGTGTGTGTGTCTTTTGTAGTTACAAAACACAACAGCAGCAGCAGCAGGGTCTGTGTGAGTGTGTGTGTATGTGTGTGTATGTGTGTGTGAGAGAGAGTGTGTGTGTGTGTGTGTGTGTATATGTGTGTGTGTGTGTGTACTGTATGTGTGTGTGTGTGTGTGTGTGTCTTTCGTAGTTACAAAACACAACAGCAGCAGTGTCTCTGTGTGTGTGTGTGCCTGCGTGTGCGTGTGTGTGTGCGTGTGTGTGTGTGTGTGCGTGTGTGTGCGCGTGTGTCTGTGTGTGTGTCTGTGTGTGTATCTGTGTGGTGTGTGTGTGTATCTGTGTGTGTGTCTCTGTGTGTGTGTGTGTGTGTGTGTGTGTGTGTGTGTATCTCTGTATGTGTATGTGTGTCTGTGTGTATCTGTGTCTGTGTCTCTCTGTGTGCCTGTGAATGTGTGTGTGTGTGTGTGTGTGTCTGTATTTGTGTGTGTGTGTGTGTGTGTGTGTACTTAGTTATAAACCACAGCTGTCATCTTGCAGGGAGGATGAGTCCAGGGACATTAGAAGATGCTTCATAGTTGTTATTGGGAAAGTACGACGGAGCATTAGGGCCACATCAAAGAAAAAAAAATAAGGAGGAAGATATTTTTTTTATTTATTTTGCATTTCGAGAGTAAAGTCGAAATGTCGAAAATGAAGTCAACATGTCGAGAATAAAGTTGAAATGTCGAGAATAAATTCAACTCCTTTATCACTTAATAGAGCGACTGTCCGCCATGCCAGCTGCCATGTAGGAAACATCATAGATATGGGTTACGTCCTTGGAGTGCCGCGCTCGCCTGAGCTCCACTCCATCAGGATCAGACAAATCAATTGTCTTGTGTCTTGTGATACAACATATGCGTAGGTGTAACCATCGATACCCTCGCATCTGTCCATTACAAGCTATTTCAGTTGGCCACCTCTTCCAAGTTTGTGTGGTTTCTCCTTCTGAACAGACGCAATTTTCGGCACAATCTCTTCAAACTCCTAATACTTATCATCATACTGTGTTTATGTGCTAAAAGAGAAAGAGTTCATGCATTTTGTAGAATACTATAGTACTAGTGTAGTTTGGTTTATTCTCAAAAGTCCGACTTGATTCTTGAAATATCAAGTTTTTTCTCGACATGTCGACTTTATTCTCGTCATGTTGACTTTATTCTCGTCATGTCGACTTTATTCTCGTCATGTCGACTTTATTCTCGACATTTCGACTTTATTCTCGTCATGTCGACTTTATTTTCGACATTTCGACTTTATTCTCGTCATGTTGACTTTATTCTCGACATTTCGACTTTATTCTCGTCATGTTGACTTTATTCTCGTCATGTCGACTTTATTCTCGTCATGTTGACTTTATTCTCGACATTTCGACTTTATTCTCGTCATGTTGACTTTATTCTCGTCATGTCGACTTTATTCTCGACATGTCGACTTTATTCTCGTCATGTCGACTTTATTCTCGTCATGTCGACTTTATTCTCGTCATGTCGACTTTATTCTCGTCATGTTGACTTTATTCTCGTCATGTTGACTTTATTCTCGACATTTCGACTTTATTCTCGTGATGTCGACTTTATTCTCGTGATGTCGACTTTATTCTCGTCATGTTGACTTTATTCTCAACATGTTGACTTTATTCTCGTCATGTCGACTTTATTCTCATCATGTCGACTTTATTCTCGACATTTCGACTTTATTCTTGTCATGTTGACTTTATTCTCATCATGTCGACTTTATTCTCGACATGTCGACTTTATTCTCGTCATGTCGACTTTATTCTTGTCATGTCGACTTTATTCTCGACATTTCGACTTTATTCTTGTCATGTCGACTTTATTCTCGACATTTCGACTTTATTCTCGTGATGTCGACTTTATTCTCGTCATGTTGACTTTATTCTCAACATGTTGACTTTATTCTCGTCATGTTGACTTTATTCTCGTCATGTCGACTTTATTCTTGTCATGTTGACTTTATTCTCGACATTTCGACTTTATTCTTGTCATGTTGACTTTATTCTCATCATGTCGAATTTATTCTCGACATGTCGACTTTATTCTCGTCATGTCGACTTTATTCTTGTCATGTCGACTTTATTCTCGACATTTCGACTTTATTCTTGTCATGTTGACTTTATTCTCGACATTTCGACTTTATTCTCATCATGTCGACTTTATTCTCGACATGTCGACTTTATTCTCGTCGTCGACTTTATTCTCGTCATGTCGACTTTATTCTCGACATGTCGACTTTATTCTCGTCATGTCGACTTTATTCTCGTCATGTCGACTTTATTCTTGTCATGTCAACTTTATTCTCGTCATGTTGACTTTATTCTCGACATTTCGAC
>NC_050189.1:663390-665890 GCF_008315115.2 Sander lucioperca
CCTCAAAAACATCACCAAAGGTGACAAAAACTTGTTAAAAAAGTGACAAAGAAAGTGGAAAAAAACATCGGAAAAAGCAACAAAAAAATTGTTACAAAATTGAGAAAAACATAATTTAAAAAAACGCCAAAGAAGTGCCAAAAAAATTTGAATAAATTCCACAAAAACGTCGAGAAAAGTGGAGAAAAAGATGTTGAAATTTCGACCCAGAAAAACTAGGGCTGTCAAAATAACGCGTTCATTTTGATTAATTAATCTGAGAATAATAACGCAGATTAATCCATTCCATATTGACGTTTGACCCAGAGCCGTTCTAGCCATCGTTGGACTGTAAAATGAAGGAGGGAGACGAGAATGTGCTGCCTGGATCATTAATTGGAACATTTACTTGTAAAAATCTTCTTCCTGAATAGGGTTGGCTACCGAAATCTGGAGCCACTGATATGTCTGCTCTTCTCTCTGATGCTCTGAAGACGATACAGGAAACACAAACACCGCTGCACCGGACGCTAGTTAACACTATACTCGACAGCAGCTAACGTTAGCCTACCGCTAGCTAGTTAACACTATACTCGACAGCAGCTAATGTTAGCCTACCGCTAGCTAGTTAACACTATACTCGACAGCAGCTAACGTTAGCCTACCACTAGCTAGTTAACACTATACTCGGCAGCAGCTAACGTTAGCCTACCGCTAGCTAGTTAACACTATACTCAACAGCAGCTAACGTTAGCCTACCGCTAGCTAGTTAACACTATACTCGACAGCAGCTAACGTTAGCCTACTGCTAGCTAGTAGCTGGATTAAACATGGTTAAAATGCTGACAGCTAACGCTAAACGGTAAACTACAGCCTCGTGGTGCATTCAAAGTTATTGTTAAATGCCCTTTTCCCATCTGGTGGTTGTTTTTGTCGTTCAACAGCAATTTACTAGTGAAATAAGTTATTGTTATAGTTTTAGTATTATATAGTATTAAATCATTTAATTATGATCATATGGCCTTAGCAATTAACAAGCCGATGTCACCGACTGTTGTTTAGTACCCTGCTTTCTTTTTTTTTTTTACTTTCTTAAAAAGTATCAGTTCAGGCACCGTTAATTATGTATGCGATTAATTTTGATTAATTAATCACAGAGTCTGTAATTAATTAGATTACATTTTTTAATGGATTGACAGCCCTAAGAAAAAAACAAAATTGCAGGGTGACAACACAAGAGTTAATGACCCCTAAAACCTCTTTGTGTTAGTGACCCCTAAAACCTCTTTGTGTGTGTGACCCCTAAAACCTCTTTGTGTGTGTGACCCCGGTCTGCAGGCATCTCTCAGTGACGGCGACCCCCGGGATCTCCTGGACGCTTTGCTGAAGGGAAAAACAGACAGCGCGGCGAGTCAAAGGTCCTCCGGGTCTGAAGAGACGATCACAGACGACCACGTCCTGATGACAGCCGCCGAGGCGTTCGGAGCCGGCGTGGAGACAACGTCCACCACGCTGCTGTGGATCCTCGCCTACCTGCTGCATCACCCCGAGGTACAGACCGTTTTATAGTCCATTGTTTTAAACATTAGCCTGGTCCTACCAGACTCTGGTCCATTAGCCTGGTCCTACCAGATTCTGGTCCATTAGCCTGGTCCTACCAGACTCTGGTCCATTAGCCTGGTCCTACCAGACTCTGGTCCATTAGCCTGGTCCTACCAACTCTGGTCCACTAGCCTGGTCCTACCAGACTCTGGTCCATTAGCCTGGTCCTACCAGACTCTGGTACATTAGACTGGTCCTACCAGACTCTGGTCCACTAGCCTGGTCCTACCAGACTCTGGTCCATTAGCCTGGTCCTACCAGACTCTGGTCCATTAGCCTGGTCCTACCAGATTCTGGTCCATTAGCCTGGTCCTACCAGACTCTGGTACATTAGACTGGTCCTACCAGACTCTGGTCCACTAGCCTGGTCCTACCAGACTCTGGTACATTAGCCTGGTCCTACCAGACTCTGGTACATTAGCCTGGTCCTACCAACTCTGGTCCACTAGCCTGGTCCTACCAACTCTGGTCCACTAGCCTGGTCCTACCAGACTCTGGTCCATTAGCCTGGTCCTACCAGACTCTGGTCCATTAGCCTGGTCCTATCAGACTCTGGTCCACTAGCCTGGTCCTACCAGACTCTGGTTATTTTATTGTCAAACGTTAGTCCAGACAATATAACAAACTCTCGGTTACAATCACAAACCGTCGCCCCCCCCCCGCAGGTTCAGGAGCGCGTGCAGAAGGAGCTGGACGAGCACGTGGGCGGCGAGCGAGCAGTGTGTGTGTCGGACCGCGGCCGGCTGCCGTACCTGGACTGTGTCATCAACGAGGGCATGAGGATCCGCCCGGTCAGCCCCGTGCTGATCCCGCACACCGCCAGGACCGACAGCAGGTACGCTGACAAAATAACGGCAACATGTTCCTATTTACATGTTGTGATTTGTGTGGTCACAGCGTGTACAAATAACAAGGTCAC
>NC_050189.1:670890-693390 GCF_008315115.2 Sander lucioperca
TGAAAGCGGTGAAGTGATTGCTAATTATACTTAAAGAGCGTTTCTATGGAACCATCCGTGTAATTTTTGTACAATTTTATTAAAAGAAACCCCATTTTTCATAGAAATAATTTTAAAATATGGTCAAATGTGACCCGAGAACAACAGGAGGGATAAGGTTCACAATACATTTTGGCCCGGTCTAGTTGTGCACCAAACCCAAAAAGACGGGAAACTTTTCAAAATGTAATTACATGACACACAGAGCAGAATCTGGCAGATTTGCCGACTTTGAGACTCAGAAATTCCCCCAGAACCAGAGAGAGTTTTCATATTCAGGCTGTGAAACAAGTTGCCGTGAGTCGGCTGTGTGTTTATTTTAAAGGAACACGCCGACTTATTGGGACTTTAGCTTATTCACCGTATCCCCCAGAGTTAGTCGATGCATACCCTTCTCATCTCCGTGCGTGTTGTAACGCTGTCTGACGGCTCCAGCATTAGCTTAGCCTAGCACGGATCATGCAGGTAACTGGTTCCAACTAGCCGACTGCTCCGAATAAGTGACAAAATAACGGCAACATGTTCCTATTTACATGTTGTGATTTGTAGAGTCACAGCGTGTACAAATAATAAGGTCACATGAGACAGAGCCATCTTCTAACCGTATACTAAGTGGGAACTATATTCTCAGAAAGTGGAAGCTCTGCTACTTGGGCGGAGTGATTAGCGCAACACCGAAAAGCACAGTTACTTCCGTCAACAAAACCAATGTAAATAGCTAGTTAGTAGCGAACGTGCCTGGTGATCATGGCATTATTTGTACACCCTGTGACTATACAAATCACAACATCTAAATAGGAACATGTTGGCGTTGTTTTGTCACTTATTCGGAGCAGTCGGCTAGTTGGAACCAGTTACCTGCAGGATCTGTGCTAGGCTAAGCTAATGCTGGGGGCGTCAGACAGCGTTACAGCACGCACGGAGATGAGAAGGGTATGTATGGACTTGTCAAACTCTTGGGGCTACGGTGAATAAGCTAAAGTCCCAATAAGTCGGCGTGTTCCTTTAAAAATGTAATCATTGTTGTGTTGTTTTACCAAAGTCTAAGATGGCTAAGGAACTTATTTGCAGACTTTTTTGGGCTTTATGTCAACCAAGGATGCACCGAATCCAGATTTTTGGGGTTCGGCCGAATACCGAATCCACTGGTTAAGATTCTGCTGAATCCTCGTCCCATCCTCAGTCCATGAACACAGTAAACACATTAATGAAGTAAACAGTGACTGTCCTTCCTTTGCCGTACCTGAAGTTGCTGCATTTTGGCTGCTGTCTGTAGATTCCTTCATCACAACTTGTATTCAATCGGATGTTTCATACCAAATGTTGTAACAGCGGTGATGTTGTGTATAGTTTAGGGTCCTCGCCACCACCAGACTAATCAGCATTGTAAATTGAACATGTAGCTGGACTTGAATGGCCTTCTTTTGACTGAAAGTGCTGCCAAACTACACTTTTTCTGCTCACGAGTTCCATTTCTACACTCTCGCAGCCTGCTGCATTGAACGCTCCACCTACGTAAACACCTTACCGTAATCAACGGCGCCGTCATTACGTTGACCAGCGTAGTGCGCGTAGTGCAAGCGTAGTGCAAGCGTAGGGTTCGGTTCGCTGGGAAAAAATTCTAGAAACCCAACCCCGTCAAAAAGCCTGATATTCGGCCGAATCCGAAGCCGAATCCTGGATTCGGTGCACCCCTGATGTGGACCAAACTGTAAATGAAAAGACTATATGAGAAATGCAATAATACAGTCAAAAATGTGTTACTTTTTCGATTAAATAAAAGCAATAAACTCCACGTCTGGTCCTCGATGTGATTCTCTTTTTCCATTGTGGCCCTTAAAGGTGCTCTAGCTCAGTCATTCACAAACTGTGGTCCGCGGACCACTAGTGGTCCATGAGGGTACTGCAGGTGGTCCGTGGAAAAGCAAAATAAAATATAAAATAATAGCTTTTTAACCTTCATTTTACCAGGAAATTCCTATAAAAAAAAAGAATATGTATATTGACATAAAATTTAAATTGTCAAGTTATTGTGTGATTACTAAAATAGGCTAGTGGCGCTCAGCTGTGACGTTCAAGTCCAAACACTGAAGATTAATAATCCCCTAAAATCGCCAAAGGTTTTGAAATTTTGACTATATCCAAGTGTTCTTATTACTGTATAGATGTAATAATAAGCCTGTTGTCCAAATTAACCTGATTTTGCCCTCGGGCGCTTGAATAAATAAATAAAATATGTGGCAGCCGTTGTGTGCAGTAAACTTTCTTTTAACGAGCCTGTTGTACTGATGAGATGACCAGTTATAGTTTTAGTGCTAGTAGGCCTATTAATTAAGAGGTGCGGATTAATTCAGGTAGGACTGTGTGTAGACATATTTTATAATGTGTATTATGAGGTGGTCTGCAAAAATTCTTGATCACATATAGTGGTCCACACACACAAAAAGATTGAAATCCCCTGGTATAAGCGATGTTGGGTGACGTCACTTCTTGTTGACATTCGAAGTAGAGATGCACCGATTACAACTTTCGAGGCCGATTCCGATTTTCTTTGAGTTAGGCCAGCCGATACCGATTTTAGCCGATTCCGATTTAATTTCTTCTAACCACTTTACAGCTCACACAAATATTTATTTTCTATCTTTTCTTTAATAGAAAATGTTACATTTTGCATAAAATACAACTATATAAATGATTCCTGGTGTGGGAAATTCACACACATCTAAAGTGCAATGTTATGAAAGAACCATTTCCTTCTTTTCACATCCAATATCAACTAAAGAAATGTGATATATTTAGCAAACTAAACTTCTGCATGTATGAAAACAGGGAAAACAGGTAATGGCAATAAAATAATATATAAATAACCTTTGACCGGCATAAAATCGGCATGTCAGACATGGCCGATGACGTGAAAATCGGCCAATTCCGGTCACCGGTCATCGGTGCATCTCTAGTTCGAAGTATTGTCAAAAAGAACGGAGGCTAGCTCGCCCCTCCCTCCTCCTCATCCCGTCCCCTCCCCCTCCCTTCCCTGCTTCCTGAAACAGTCATGAACACAAATTGTGGAAGTAGCTACCATGCTAACGCTGCTGCAGTGACAGCTCAACCAAATCCTCCTTGTGGGGGACCATAGGCAGGCTGGGGGAACTCATATTAATGTTAAAAAACCTCATAAAGTCAAATTTTCATGCTTTCATGCTTTAATGAAATTGAGTTGGACAGCCCTTTGGTAGATGAATGTGGTTTCTGCTGTAAGAAACGGAGACAGACAGGTGGCAGATTTGACAGTTTTTATTCAGTATATATTCACACACTTTTAGAACAGGCTGGTTTAGTTAGGTCACACACATACATCCACACATACACACTCACTGTTCATTTATATTACTAATAATTAGCATTGTTATCATCATAATATTAACGGGTTTTAAAGACGGATCTCTTCTCTGCTTCCCTTCGACTCCTCCGGCAGACACCTCATGCAAACGGGAAGGACAGAAGAGATAACAAGGTAAAAACATTCTTTAGACAGAGGAAGGGGCTCCTACGATAGAAGAAACAGACGGACGTTTTAGTCAAACAATTCGGTCAAACACCACAGGTGAAGCTGCTTCCAATCTGCTCACGGAACAAGTGAAAGTCAATCAAAGAGCCAAAATGGGAAACATTTTAATGAGGCCAAAATCCAGAGTTGGGTCAAACTTTGACTGGGTTCACATTTCAATCAGGATCGGTTATCTAATGTGCCGATATCTCAAGCGGCCGGGGGTTTAACTCTCATCCGAATGAAACGCTCAACAAAGGCAAGTCCTTTAAAGCGTCAGTTGAAGGTTAACTTTGCGTCTGAGGTCTGAGCTTTGCGTCAGCTTTTTAAATTGGAAACCAGCTCACACCAAAAAGAAAATATCGTCTACTCAAACCGGAAGAACACAAACATCCGTGGGTGGAGAAGAAGATGGAGGGTGATTTACACAAAGACGCCAACGTTTATCTATAACTGGAGAGGCGACGAGATTCAGGAATTTCTCACGTTAAGGGCGGACGCCGAATTCGTCAGACAGATTCAAGAAACCGCAAGAGACTCGTGGTTTATGACCAAATTAGGAACTGGCTCCATGTCCTGCCTTCTGCACGCTCTACCCGGGTCCAAGACTATGTAGACACTTTACTTGAAGGTGTCTACATAAGAATGATGTGATGAACTCTAACCCTATACTAACCATAACTTGTCATGACAAAACTGAATGACACTAAGAGAAGCGTTATGTCATATATGTTTAAGACTTGTTTATAATGTTTATGACACGTTCATGACAGTGTCATGTCACTCTTATCAGTCCCTCCAGAAAAACGTGATTATACGATCGCATAATTCAACGCATAATCAGCCAAAGTCTGCATATTTATGCGGGGGGGGCCGCATTTTTTCAAAAACGCCGCACTTTTGCTGCATAAATTGCCGATTTTTCATGCAAAATATGCGGGGCTTGCGTGATTTCATAATCCCCGCATTTTCGTTGCAAAAAAAGTCACATATATCTTAGCAGAAAGTTGAAAAATGTTGCGTTTACGTCACACAAGAGCAGCCGTTTCCCCCTGTTGCCATGGGAACGTTATGAAGTGACGTAATTATGCGACGTGAACATCATCGAAAAGCTGCAAACCCCGCGATGAAGCCGTGATGAAACCGCAATTTTTGCAAGTTCCCGCAATTTCATCGCATAAAATTGCATAAATATCCCGCATATTCCATCGCATTTTTTAAGAAAACGTGCCGCATAATCAAGGATTTTTGCTCGCAACAATCACAAAAAAACTCCGCATTTTTCTGGAAGGACTGATACCTTCAAGTAAAGTGTAACCCCCAGTTGATTACTGACATGAAGACAAATATATTCTACCCAGGCCCAAGACTAAACGGAGGATTTCCATGAATTTGCGAACGTGCCTGACACGGACAATCTCCTGTTGTGTGCTACATGTGAGAAAGGTAAAACTCCGGGAAAACTGTCAGAAACAGATTCAACAGGACTCTACTTGAGTCTTTCACTTTGTTTTGTAAAAACCAAATCTGACCCGTCAATGTGAATCCAGTCAAGAGTGTGAAACTCTTCTATCCGTGAGGACCATCTTTGAAAGTTTCCGTCCACTAACATTTGATGAAAAACTTGGTGACTGGTGAAACCCTGGTTTAACTCAACGGATTCTTTGAACAAAAAGAGATGAAGACGGGGTTTCCAAACAGGAGGCCAGCCCTAACATCAGCCTCGTGTTCAGGGAGATAGTCCAAGCTTTTATCAGTCAATTGGCAGAAGACTTTACCCTTAAGGCAGCTACACACCGAGCCGATAATCGGCCGTTGGACAGTCTGGCGAGGTCGGTGACTCGAGTCTGTTCAGTGTGTCCCGTGCCGTTGTCCGTCCGAGGGGCCGTCGGCCTTCATTTGGGCCAATTTGACATGCTCAGTCAGAGACAGGGCAGTCGGGACTCACCCGGAAACGGGGAGCGGGATGAGCCTCTCAAAATCTGACGAAAATCTTTTAAACTGACCTTTGTTGATCTGAAATGAAGACAGATTCAGCAACCGCACGGCCTATTTCTCTCTTAAAATGTTTTCAGAAACACGTTTCGGTGAACTATTTTAGTCCAATATGAGATCATAATCTGAACGAGCCGCTATGACAGTCTGTCTTTGAATTTCCGGAGAAACCAGACCCACGTGACGCGTTCTTCCAATCAGCTGCCGGTTTTCATTTTTGGGCGACAATACAGATTAGCGCTGCCTGCTGCTGTGGAGACGTATTACGTCCCGTCTCTTCGGTGTGTTCTGAGGAACTTTTTTGACCAACTCGGGGAGACTGATCAGTCCGACTGCCTTTTCTGCCGACGGTCGGCCGTCTGGTTCGTGTGTAACTGCCTTTAAACGTCTCACAGCACCAGATGTGTTGACCTCTTGAGTGTCGGGAACTTCAACAATTGATACCTCGACCCTGGCAGTGCTGGTGCCTTGCTGTAAACCAGTGTTTCTCAACGGGAGGCGGTACAGAAGTTCAGAGGATGATGGGGGGGCGCTGGAAGCAATATTGTGGAATGGGGGGCGTTGAGGTGCCCTTGGGGGGCGTTTGTTTTAAGGCAAGTTTACACCAAAGGTTCACAACAATACGAGTTTACACTTTAAACTACTTGCAAAAAGCAGTGGCCTGCAACGTTAAAACCTGCCAGTTTACAGCACTGCGATTGGACAAGACGATGGATCGTAAAGCGTGTTTTACAGTAACCGCAGCCCAGCTGGCGCACGCATATGTGACGTCATGAAATCACCATAACTATTTATACCCGCACTGGTGGTCGCAACACTAGTTGCAGTCTTCTCCTGAACAGAGGTGGCGCTAATGAGGAAATGCTACCGACGTTGCTCTTTCTACAGACTAGAAGAAGAAGAAAAAGGTAAACAACGGCAGAACTGGCAGCAGCATTGACGTCAATGCTTGGATTTGATTGGATGACCTACTTGGTGGGATCGAGCCTTTCATTCGCCATAAAAGAACTCATCTTAACCCAGTTAGTTTACAAGAGAGACTAGCAGTCACTCTGAGAGTCCTGGCATCACGTTGCCCTCGAGCTCGTTCATGCTTCCTGTTTCCCATTTGTCACGCCGCTGAAAAATCTGCGCCAGCAAGATCTACGACATTTTCTAACTCTTCCTCTCTTTAGTGTTTCTTTAGGCTTTGTGTGGTGCAGCTCCGTGCTGCCTTCATGGGAATGGGACGTCAGAGTATCTTCTTATATAAACTCCGTACTGCAGCGTTACGAATCGGTCTTGTCGGGAACTTTATTAAGTCTATATTAAATGTTAACATCATTTATCTGTAATAAGTCTACGAACATACAGTAGCTGTCAAACGTTTTTCACTCGATGTGATTTTTTTGATGATTTTTAATAACAATAGTGACAACAATAATAGGACTAATAATAATTATCATAACAATAATAGGACCTAATCATTAATTTTCAGGGCAGTTAGCCTACATCTTATTTGATGGGGGGGTGGTAAGGGACTTGGATAATGGATAGGGTTAGGTCCCGCTGGTCCCAAAAAAGGTTGAATCACTGCTGTAAACTAACCAATGTTGGAATTTTCTACTCTCTTTCGCCACTGACTACGTTTACATGCACATAATATTCCGGTTTTTTGCCCTTATTCAGAAAAAGACGATATTCCCCTAAGCTGTTTACGTGGCTAATGAAAGTGAATATTCCTCATTCATTCTCCCATTTAAATGTAGCCGTGCAAAATACGACTTTTTCAAAGTTCTCCAGCGGTGGAGGACTTGTTGGAGCGTGTGAACACAGCGTCCTTCTTTCATTCCTTCAACCAGCTTCTTGAAAAGGTCGGCTCATATCCCAAAAACATGTTAATATCCAAGCTTTTGATAATGTTTAAAAGTAGCTGTGTTTCTGCTTCTTAATCGGGCCTGCAGCCTCGCAAACTGTCGGCTCGTTGGTTTGTGTACAGCAACCATAGCAACGCACAGAGCTGACGTAATCTGTAAACAGGCAAGAGGCCGTAAACTCTGTGGTAAAAACCCATATTGAGACGCATATTCTGACTGCGCTGTATACATGTCCAAAGAATGCCTCTAAAGCCAAATAATACCAGAATATCACGTCTTAATTGAAAAATGCTATATTCGGAAAAAGGCCTTATTCGTAATAATCAACCGGAATATGCTGTTTGTATGTGTGTTTGTTGTGTTATGGTTGTATAAGCTACTGGATGCCTTAAATTTCCCCAGGGATGAATAAAGTATCTATCTATCTATCTATCTGTCTGTCTGTCTGTCTGTCTGTCTGTCTGTCTGTCTGTCTGTCTGTCTGTCTGTCTGTCTGTCTATCTATCTGTGTATCTATCTGTCTGTCTGTCTGTCTGTCTGTCTATCTATCTATCTGTGTATCTGTGTATCTATCTATCTATCTATCTATCTATCTATCTACATGACTTGTATCACATTCGGAATATTGTCATATTCTGAATAATATTGGAATATTGGTGTGCATGTAAACGTACTGACTGTTGTGTTTGTATCGTCAATTTGTGACTCACGAGTTCTGACGAGGTTCCCCCAACCGACCTGCCATATCTACTTTTACTTCAGTTTCCCATGATTCATCCAGAGAACAGATGGGACCTTCCTCCATTCAGCTGGTAGAAGTGAGCATAATAAAAACGATTGGGTTCTTTCTCTCGTCACACGAAAAGAAGTTATTGAAGGCGGACATTATTTCCACCAAAGCAGTCTCTCATTGCCAGACCTTCCTCCACAGCGCTGCTGAGGCTAGTCCACACAGCATTCTGGTATGGGTTTATTGCCATTTCTTTAAACCAATCACAATCGTCTTGGGCAGGGCTAAGCTCCGGACGGAGCCACGGTGCCTCAGCTAAATAGCGTCAGGAAGGAACTTGTTTTGGTGGAACATGTGTACGTTCAAAGGTAGCTTTAGTCGTGCAACAGAAAACTGAGATTGGACAGATAGTCTAGCTAGCTGTCTGGATTTACCCTGCAGAGATCTGAGGAGCAGTTAACCATAGTCCTCAGAAATCCACCGGAGGTTAGAACGCCATCACAAAGAAAGAGGAAGGGGACGGACATCCGGCGGAATTTCAGTTGGCAATGGAGCAATCCCGAAAGTGGAACGTCGTGGATATAGACTAGCACCAAAGTGACACCAGGATGCCCACGGTTTAGTTTGGTCAACTCTTCCAGAAGATGTCAACACTCTCCTGGTACTGTGAGGATATTTAGCTAAAATCCTGAATGAACTGGCGTTGGATATCACTCCCAAAACCCAGCTGTGTTTCCCTTCTACGAGGCTGATCTCAGAGCTGCAGAGCCTTTGGGAACCTGAGCTGCAACAAACGGACAGATTTTAGACAACATTTCCCCAGTCACTCTGGTTCGAAAGTCCACACCCATACAGAGCGAGAACCGCTCTATCTAATGCTAAGTAGTAACAGTTGTCAAGTAGAAATGGCACTCTGTAACCATGGAGATATATAACCTTATTAGTTCAGGTAAACAAAAAACACCATCAACCACAACATCAACGGCTCAGCATCCCCCTCGAGCTTCCTCGAGGTGGTCCTTCGAGCCTCTACAAACTCGTACGCCTTCCTCGAGGTGGTCCTTCGAGCCTCTACGAACTCGTACGCCTTTTACAGTCCACAGGCGCAAATTTGGCCTGGATTCAATCGAACACGGTGTCGTTTTCAACGCCATCGGAGAATCTGCTTGAGTCCACATCGGCTCAAAACCAGATTCCTATATCTGTGAGTTTAGCCACAAAAGGTTTTAAAAAAAAAAAATTTTTTTAAATTAAATATTGGATCATTGTTATCCATCGATGTATGAATCCAAGCTTGTGCACGTTGGTTTCCAAACTGACTACCAAGACGTCTGGAATACATCCAGCTGTCAATCGGAGTTTGACATGGAAACTGTCGGTTCTGTTGCTGCCATTGTAGTCAAAGTCACGTCCTTTTCATGGACAGCAGGACATTGCTTAGGTCATAATGAGGTCCAACATTGCTTTGTCCATCATGGGTATCCATACAGGTAGCTCTATTGAAGTTATACCCACCATCCATGCAACAAATGTGTAGCGAAGTGCGTTAAGTCTGTGTTGTAATGCAGCATGGACACAGGGTTTAAGGATCAGTGAGACTCGAATTGAATTCGTGACTGAGACAATCGTTGGGTTACCCGTTCACTGCAGTTTACGTAGTTCGACAGGGAACACTTTCCTCCAAGATTATAATGCCTCAACTTCCTGTGTCTTTACTTTCTAAAACAACATTCGAAAGGTCCTAGTTCCTGTACAATCTGATCTCACTGCTCACGCTTTCTGTCATTGACTTAAGGTTAGCCAGACTTTACTCTCTGGTGTCTTTTCCAACACGCTTGGAAGTCCGGTTTGGTACAACACACAGTTTGTGAAACTTTCTAACACAGCTTACATTAATAGCTGTAAAAAAAGAAAAATCAAGTGCACTTTGTGGGAGCCGGTGTAAGAAAATGTAGGAATGTATGAGGCGTCTGACTTTTACACTCCGATTTTTAGTCCCAATGATAGGAGAGAACATCCTGGTACAACAATGTGGGGTATTTCTTGTTGAAACTGGATTTTGGAAAAGCAGTTTATGGAATTAATAACGTTTTCATATAAAACAACATGACATCATGACTTTGCGTAAACATACACGCCCACTTTCTAAAGCCAAGTAGCGTGTTATCTGTACGCATTTTCAGCTATGCGAGTGTATGTCTACGCCGTATACAGCGGACGTAAACATACACGCCACTTGCCGTGTTGTCGCCACTTGCCGTGTTGTCGCCACTTGCCGTGTTGTCGCCACTTGGCGTGTTGTCGCCACTTGCCGTGTTATCGCGAGAAGAAAGCTACGGTTGGGTTTAGGAAACGTGACACACGGAAGAACAACTGGTTGGGATTAGGAAACGTGACGCGCGGGACACGAAGGAAACGTGACGCGCGGGACACGAAGGAAACGTGACGCGCGGGACACGAAGGAAATGTGACGCGCGGGACACGATCCCCGGTCTCCTGGGTGAAAAGTCCTATGTTTTCGCCCTTTCATACTACTCTCTAGGCAGTGTTTCTCAAATGGGGGTACGTGTACCCCTAGGGGTACTTTGGAGGACTGCAGGGGGTACATGAGATATTTAACAAAATGAAGGCTGTTGTCCAGAACATTGTTCCTCTTTATGTAGACTTTTTTTTCCTACCAAAAATGTGACATTTGTGTCACTTTCTTTGGACCTAATCTTGCCTTCCTCCCTTCTACTGTCCTTCTAGTTTTTACAAGTTTCTCGCTTTTTTCGAAGTTATGTCACTGTTTTTGAAGTTTTTGATACGATTTCCGACCTATTCTTGCCTTACCTCCTTCCTTCTTTCTACCATCTTTTTCCAAGGTTTTGAATTTTTTACAGTTTGTCTCCTTTTCTCATCAGCATTTAAATGTTTTTCAGTTCCAAGTCTGTTGTTTAGTAAATCTATCGCTGACAGCGCTGTACTATTCCTCTTAATATAGACTTTTTTTTCTACCAAAAATGATTCATGCTACTTGGCTTAAAGAAACAATTCAAAAGGGGTACATTATTGAAAAAAGTTTGAGAACCATTGCTCTACGGCGTAAATTCACACGCAATCGCGAGGTAATGTAAGTCAATGGAGGCCAAACGGCGTTGATAAACACGCTAAAAAGCGAGTATGCGTCTTGATAACACGCCAAAAATGGCATACGAAATGGCGTGTTGTACATACACCACTTCATGAGATCAGTCTGTATAAAAGTACAATAACAAGTCTGACACAAATTAAGTATACACAAATGTGTGATGGCATACCTCCGTGAAGTGTGTTGGAAAAGACCCTTTTGCACGAGCCCTTATAATCATTACACTGTTGTTTGGTAAAAATCTCAAAAAGATAGAAAATAAAATTATGGTTCCAGGGAAACTTTCTTTCCTCTGACAGAAATGTCGACCAATCAACCAAATGCAGAGATGAAAAGTGCGTGCAGGAATTTTATTTTCTTTCTTTTTTAAATGGATCTTTCAGGGATTAAATTACATTTTCATCCTGATGCATTTTTAAGTTTGTCCAGAAGGTTTTTAGAAAGATTTTAATCGACCAAAGGCGCATTAAAATCACCCGCATCAGTGTGGCATATTTTACATTAAAACATTACAGTCACCTAAACTGAATTTAACTAGGTTTATACCCAACAATGGCAACCCATAGCTTAGCTATCAATGCTTTCTGAAGCAGTTTTTAGACACAGACTCTTGCTGATGAAAAATATTGCTCTTTACTAATTTTAAAGTGATTGGAAACACACCAACATGTACTACACAAATGTTATTAACTCTCTATCATTGACAAAATATAGTCCTCTACCTTTATGTCTTTCTGTCACAAAATATATCGACACGTCCATCAATCTGTTCAACGGGCTGAAAATAATTCCTAAATTGCTTGTTCTCCAATTCTATAACAGGATTGAGATTGCTGTCATTTTAAGGCCCTAAAATAGCTTGAATTTAACGTGAATTTCACTTAAATTAAGGGGTTCTGAATGATAAAAAAAACAATGTTTCTATGAATGGAGAGATGCACAAAGTGAAAGGGAATATTACAGAGTTTAGACTGATTGTGTGGTGTCTACAACGTATTGTTGTATCTGACCTCAAAATCAGAGAAAGAGACAAAGACGGGAATGATGACGTGTTCCTGTTTCTTCTGTTTGGTGCTTTGTTTCTGTCTAAAAGCGCCCTTTGTTTAGTCCTATTTATGCAAAAGATTTTCTCGGCTGATGACTGACGCACAGAAAACCCTAAAACCTTCCTTACAGGATTAAGGTTGCCATGAACACATCAAATCTGTGAATCTGTCTTTCCCGTTTTATAAACTACCCACCTAATTCAGCTCTCCTGACAGACTTCTTCATCAAAACGTCCCTTCTTATAAATGAATCAACCTTCCCTCTGTCAGTCAGCGTGAATCATCCGCCCACATCAGTCGATTCGTTTCCAAAAAAGGCAGTTTGTCCCCGGCACATTTCCAAACCTCCGTCATCACCGAAGACAAGCGAGGTGTGTTCTGCTAAATATTGAATTATTTAAAGTTCTTTTCTTGGTGACAGACAGACGCAAAGAAAGCAAGCGTCATTTCTGCATAATGCACCCTCTGATGATGACCATTTTTAATGTGGGACAGAAGGTAGCAAAGGGAAGGATTCCCATGTTTACGACTTACGACGTGATTGGACCACTCATGGCGTATATTGTATAATTGCAGAATTGGTTGCGTAAGGGTTAAAACAACAATGTGGATAGCAATGTTGGATTATATCCATTAGATTAGCGTTTCAACCATGCTTTTAGTTGATGCGAGGTATCAATATTGGTTTGCTTTTTTGGGAACTTCTGCATTATTAAGCGCAAAGCTGGATTTCAGAGATTTCTCCCAGGTGTAAATTACGACTTGGATGTTGATGTGAGTTCTCTTTACAAGTCAGTAACTGATAAGTAACGTAACTCGTGTAGTGTCTCCTACATGACATAAACCCCACATTAGCTGTTTGGATATCTAAATAAAGCCGGTTTAAGGAGCACTCCAAAAATCTGTATTGCACTACCAAGTTAGGTGATTTGCAAGAGACAGTTTTTTACAAAAATGGTCAAACTTTAAGTTGAGCAGAAGCCAAGGTTTTAGTTTCTAGTATCTAGTATTCTAGTGGGTCATCCTCCAAAAACACTGGAGCCCAAACTTACCCATAATGCCACTTAAATAGCATATTTCATTAGCCCCTTCCTGCTTGGTAAATGCACCTGTTGGTAACACACGCTTTGGGTTAAAAAAAATTGACTTATGTGTGTAGAATTCGTGGAGTGCCCTTTTAAAAGATCATGGTCCTTGTTTTAATGTAGAAGGAAATTAAATTAACACATTTGAGTGTGACCGTGAGGCCTGGCAAAGTGTTTTGGTTAAAAACACTGAATCTCCATAGGGAGTACCGGGCAGTGTCACCTTAACCTCCACTAACAAATTTCCTTCATTAGACTGTTAACTCTGACTGAGAACATTACTGAATGGATCTACAGACATATCACAACAAGCTGCTTCAGCTAGCTTTCCAACGTGATATCATGACTTCGCGTAAACATACACGCCAACTTTCTTAAGCCAAGTGGCGTGTTATCTGTACGCATTATGAGCTATCCGCGTGTATGTCTACGCTGTATACAGCAGACAGCAGTCTGCAACGTCACAGCGTAAACATACACGCCACGTGGCACTTTCTAAAGCCACATGGCGTGTTATCGCGAGGCTACGTGTTATCGGGAGACTACGTCACACTTGGGTTTTAGGAAAACAAGAAACGGAAAAACGGTTGGGTTTAGGAAAAGTCTCCTGGGTGAAAGTCCTGTGTTTTACCACCCCCCCGACCAACCTCCCTTTGCAGCGATTCGCCTTTTCATACTACTCCCTACGGCGTCAATTCACACGAAATCGCAAGGTAATGTAAGTCAATGGAGGCCAAACGGCGTTGATAAACACGCTAAAAAGTATGCGTCTTGATAACACGCCAATAATGGCATACAAATTGGCGTGTCATACATACGCCATTTCATGAGATCAGTTTGAGCTTTCAGTTCATAGCCACTGCTTCATAAACAACTCTCCATAGTTACGTAATGGTGGATTGCTAAATGTTGTTTGTGTTAACTGTAAAACTTCTGTTAGGTTCAAAATGGGGACCAGGTGTCGTAGTTCTTCTTGACATTTTACAAACTGCTGACACCAGTTTTGTCTTGTTGTAGTTGTTAAAATTGTATCCACTCTGGATGCAATATGAGTAAACGCCTCTCCACTCGCCATGCAGAATCTTCCCGAACCACATCTGACTAAACTATCCCAACTAACCGTTGAAGAAACCATGTTGTAATGATCTAATGCTTCCTGTAGAATCACTTCCTAACTTCCTAACACCTATGCTGGTCCGACAACATTATTACCGTGACGTAACTGATCCACAATTACAATCATGTGTGTTCAAAACCTCCGCGGTTACAGACCAATCTCAAAAAACCGTTTCAAAGGTGGACGCCATTATTAACATTATCCCTTGTCTGGGTGACGAATTATTTGATCCGACAACTTCTGTCAATCACACAGTCTCCATGACAATGACGATTTTGCAACTGTCCTCGGACGTTGGCGTTGGCGTGGAGTTACACAGTGTAAGTCCTTCCCCTGTGGTGACCTGACCTCTAGCAGGGCAGTCCACGCTATCATGGAGATCAGTGTTTCCGCCTCCTTTTGAATCCCTCTCCCCTCCTCCTCCTTTCCGGCCATCCTCCTTCCTTTCCCCCTCCTCCTCTTCCTCCTCCTCGTCCTCCTCCTCCACCCGACACCTGCACACCTCGATGCCAGAGTCACCGGTAAGTCGCCGATGTCTATACTGGCTCTCATCTGCTCCCATGTCCTCATCTTCATCATCATCATTGTCCTCCTCCTCCTGTTCCTCCTCTCCTTCCTCCCAGCTCGGAGGTCCCGGTTCAAAGATATCCACGCAGGGCGAAAAGAGAGTTTGTTTCGGAGGGGACTGAGTAGCACGAGGCGAGGGGGAGAGGGAGGAAGCATGGCCAGGGGAGGATCCACCTTTGTTGGACTGGTGCAGAGCACTGAGGGGGTCAAGGAGTAAAGCTGGGGCCGGGAGGGAAGTAGAAGACAGGGCTGGAAAGGTGGGAAGGGAAGAAGGAGAAGGAAGGGATGGGGTCAAGGATGGGGAAAAGGCTGCAGGTGAAGTGTAAGAAGATTCAGAGTTTATGGTTATGGCTGGGCAGGAGGAAGAGGAAGCGGAGGATGCATGTGTTGGGAAAGTCAGCACTGGGGCAGGAGTAGACAGTGGACCTGATCTGGAGCCCACTGACTCTGACGATTGAGACAGGACCAGAGAAGGACCTGAATCAGCTGGTACTGCAGCTGGATCGAGACAAGACACAAGAACAGCAACAGACCCTGGGTGTTGGGGCAAGCCTGATGTTGGGCTGGGAGGTAAGGGGGTAAGGGGGGTTAGAATTGGGTCGGTAGCTTGGTAAATGTTTGAAAGAACTGGGTCTGGAACTTGGGAAATGTTTGAAGGTAGTTGTTCTGGTACTTGGATAAGACTTGAAGGTACTGGAGCAGGAGCTTGGGTAAGGTTTGAAGGTCCTGGGTCTGGAGTTTGGGTAATGTTTGAAGGTAGTTGTTCTGGTACTTGGATAAGACTTGAAGGTACTGGAGCAGGAGCTTGGGTAAGGTTTGTAAGTATTGGATCTGGAACTTGGGTAATGTTTGAAGGTCCTGGGTCTAGAGTTTGGGTAAAGCTTGAAGGTACTGGGGAAGGAACTTGGGTAATGTTTGAATGAACTGGGGAAGGCACCCGGGTATTGTTTGAAGGTACTGGGGCAGGAGCTTGGGTAAGGTTTGAAGGTGCCGGGATCGGCACAAGGCTAGGATTTGGGTCTGAGGTTGGGAGACTAGCAGAGCTTGTTATGAGGGTCAAAGTTCTTCTATCATCTGGGGACAGTAATGAGGTTGGGCTACTAGAAAGGGTAGCGGTATCAAAAGTTCTTGTTAGATCAAGGGTTTGAGTTTCTGTAGGACTGCCAGAAGTGCAAGCTGTTGGGGTAGGAGGGCCTGACATTGAGGTGATTTTTGGGGCAGGGGTAGTTTCGGGGCCCTCAGCTGGACTCTCAATGCTTATTATCTGGATGGAGGGGAGTGTTGTGTCAACAACACTTGGACTTGGGAGTGTAACTGGGCTGACAAGTGGGGTACACGGTGCTAATTCGAGCTGTTGCTTCATGGGAGATGTAGTTAGAACAGAAAGAGCCACCTCTGTCCTGGGAGAGGGCAGAGGCTGAGGGGAGGCCGCCCTGGTAACAACCGCCACAGTAACAGTCTGGTTGGGAACCGATGAATTAGTGGAATTGGGTTCCTGTGCTCCGTTAGCGTCTTCATCAATGATGTCAATGGCCACTGTGCCAACCATCCTCTCAGAAACAAATTGTGTTTCATTTACCTCCAAACAGGTTGCAGCGGCGGAGATGGTTTCCAAAGTGACATCAAAGGTGAGGGGCGTGGCCTCGCCAGGTGTGGTGGCGTGGCTTGTGTCAGTCTCATACGTGACGGGGGCCGACAGGGAGGAGCTACACGGAGAGGAGGGGCAGCAGGAGTCACAGGAACAACTGGAGCTACAGAAGTGAGTCACACACACATTATTCATCTAAAATTCATGAAACCATGAGCAAATGATTTGTTCTTACTGTGCTCAGAGTTGTGTTGTGTAGTGCATTTCATCCTACAACCAAAACAACATACATCAAAGTGTTCAGCTCATTTCAACTTGCTATCAATGATTTAAGTAAATTAGTTGTATTTCAATGTGCCGGTACTAGGGGTGTCATAATTCTCTGAATCCATAATTCGACTCAATTTTCGATTTAGACATTTTGGCCAAAAGTTAAGCTGCTGGCCACCCTGTGTCTTAAGCTGCATGCTACCAGCTGGTAAGCTGACGTTACCCTGTGTCTTAAGCCGCATGCTACCAGCTGGTAAGCTGACGTTACCCTGTGTCTTAAGCTGCATGCTACCAGCTGGTAAGCTGACGTTACCCTGTGTTTTAAGCTGCATGCTACCAGCTGGTAAGCTGACGTTACCCTGTGTCTTAAGCTGCATGCTACCAGCTGGTAAGATGATGTTACCCTGTGTCTTCAGCTGCATGCTACCAGCCGGTAACCTGACGTTACTCTGTGTCTTTAGCTTCATGCTAACAGCCGGTAAGCCAACGTTACCCTGTGTCTTCAGCTGCATGCTACCAGCCGGTAACCTGACGTTACTCTGTGTCTTAAGCTTCATGTTATCAGCCGGTGAGCTAACGTTACCCTGTGCTATAGCTGCATGCTACCAGCCGGTAAGCTAACGTTACCCTGTGTCTTAAGCTGCATGCTACCAGCCGGTAAGCTAATGTTACCCTGTGCTATAGCTGCATGCTACCAGCCGGTAAGCTGACGTTACCCTGTGTCTTTAGCTGCATGCTACCAGCCAGTAAGCTAATGTTACCCTGTGTCTTAAGATGCATGCTACCAGCTGATAAGCTGGCGTTACCCTGTGTCTTTAGCTGCATGCTATCAGCCGGTAAGCTAACGTTACCCTGTGTCTTTAGCTTCATGCTACCAGCTGGTGAGCTAATTTTACCCTGTGTCTTTAGCTGCATGCTACCAGCCGGTAAGCTAAAGTTACCCTGTGTCTTTAGCTGCATGCTACCAGCCGGTAAGCCAACGTTACCTTGTGTCTTTAGCTGCATGCTACCAGCCGGTAAGCCAACGTTACCCTGTGTCTTCAGCTGCATGCTACCAGCCGGTAACCTGACGTTACTCTGTGTCTTAAGCTTCATGTTATCAGCCGGTGAGCTAACGTTACCCTGTGCTATAGCTGCATGCTACCAGCCGGTAAGCTAACGTTACCCTGTGTCTTAAGCTGCATGCTACCAGCCGGTAAGCTAATGTTACCCTGTGCTATAGCTGCATGCTACCAGCCGGTAAGCTGACGTTACCCTGTGTCTTTAGCTGCATGCTACCAGCCAGTAAGCTAATGTTACCCTGTGTCTTAAGATGCATGCTACCAGCTGATAAGCTGGCGTTACCCTGTGTCTTTAGCTGCATGCTATCAGCCGGTAAGCTAACGTTACCCTGTGTCTTTAGCTTCATGCTACCAGCTGGTGAGCTAATTTTACCCTGTGTCTTTAGCTGCATGCTACCAGCCGGTAAGCTAAAGTTACCCTGTGTCTTTAGCTGCATGCTACCAGCCGGTAAGCCAACGTTACCTTGTGTCTTTAGCTGCATGCTACCAGCCGGTAAGCCAACGTTACCCTGTGTCTTTAGCTGCATGCTACCAGCCGGTAAGCTAACGTTACCCTGTGTCTTTAACTGCATGCTACCAGCCGGTAAGCTACGCTGTGTCTTTTTTTCTTTTCTTTCTGCGGGCGTATGCAAGTAGGCCGGAGGTGGAGAGAGAGAAATACAGGGGGGAATCGCCGACCCTGCTTTTGATTTCGTCAGCCAAAATTGGAAGCTCATTTGGACCTATTTTCAATTTAAAATCAAAATCGTGATGCCCACTTCTGAGTATTCCTAGCAGTGTGACCAGCATTTCCATAAATGTCGTCAGTATTTCCTGGACTGCTAACATTATATCCACATTTTTGAGTACTACTGCATGTTTCCCTGTGGCGTGCGGTGCAAGTAGCGTTAGCAGCATTGTTACCTGTTGTCGGAGCTGAGCGAGGACGGGCCGGTGCTGAGCGGCCGGTGCAACAGCGGGTCGTGCTGCGTGAGCAGGTGGGGGTCGGCGGCGCGCGGGGGCTGCGGGTAACGTGGGGAAGTGAACACAGAGCTGTATGGCGGAGGAGGGGTGGAGGGTTGAGCTGCCACCTCCTCATAGGACGGCAGCTTCAGAGACGCCAGGAAACCTAAAAACAGAAGAGGGGAGCGCCGTTTGAGCAAAAAAGTTAGAAAGTAGAGGGGTGACAGGAAATGAAGTTTTTTTTAAAAAAAAGATCCCCACATTTTTGTTTTAAATAACTTGATTTACTGTCCTTGATTTAAATATTTAGGAGGAATTTCCCTTTAAGGCTGCAGCTGAGCTGTATATTGCCCCCTGACAGGACAAATAGCTGTATTATATTTATTAATTAAGGCTGTTGAAATTAACGCAATAATTACTCGCAATTTTAAATTCCTTTTACCATCACGTGCGTGACTAACCGGCAATTTCCACTGGATGCGGAACGGCTGCGGAACGGCTGCGGAGTCATTATGTTTCCATTAAAGTCAGTGTGTGTATTTCCACTGACTGCAGAACGTCTGCGTCCCGACTCCGTCCCAGCTCCGGCGGTCCCAGCCCTCCGGAGCAGATACTCAGAGCTTCTATTGTTGCCGGACGCCGGAGAGCTCCGCAGCAACTCAGCACACAGCAGATAGTGCGGGACAGGAAGTCGAGCACAGAAACAAAATAAAAATCCGGTTACTTTTCAAAATAAAATCCAGCGTGCTCACGGCGGATCATATTTCCCTGCACTACACCTTGAAAACACAGCTCAGAGCTGTTTCCCCTCTACTCCTCTGGATGGAAACTAACTGCTGGTGGTTTTGTGGTTCTATTCTACGTGAATTCGTGAGATCTCGTGGGTCCTCGTGACTACAGCTGTCAGTCATGGCCGCAGCCATGCCGCAACAAATCCGGACCTGGTGGGTATTGACGGACGGCGGAGCACACAGCCGTTCCGAATTGCCGGTAATATTTTGATTAAAGCACGCGCGTTCTGTGATTTGGGCCTCGGGCCCAGGGCCGACGGACTGGGGTGGAAAGGGAACTGAGTACCCAGGGCCCTCATGTGAGGAGGGCCCAAAACGATGCTAGAATGAACAGCTGTGGATGCGGGGAGGGGCCCAGAATTTTGTGCTACGCCCCTGCTCGGACCGCTCCGTAGTTTGTGTCAATCAGGAAGCGATGCAGCGGTAACGTTGTGGATGTCTAGCAGAAACAAATGGATAAATAAAAGGGTCTTTTGAATGATGAGGTGAGTTTCAAAGCCCTTCCAGATGTTACTCTCCACAAGACTAAAGTTATCTGCGTGCACCGTCGATGTGAACTGAGTTACCACCGGAGTCTCAAATAACATTTAACAGTCCCTCCAGGACTTCGCGATGTCGCGATCGCGCCAATTCACGCGACTTCAACCAATCACAGCAGTCCCACGTGCACTCTGAGAGCCAATCGGGTGTGAGAAAGGGTTGATCATTTCCTTGTTTTCGATATGAAGACGAGACGTGTGTGTGACTCAAACATCTCACATTTACCAACAAAACGTACAGCGAAAGACCGTGCAAAACATTTCAGACCGTCCGATACATTTTAACATCAATGTAGACTTTAACGATTTAAAAGTCGCTGAAGTTTCTGCCGTTTCAATCCTGGCTGTCGGCTCTCTGCAGCGGGCGGGGCTGCTGCTCCAAAGTACTTTATCAAACCGTATGAATGTGTGTCCCAGGCCAGGTTAGTGTGTGTGTGTGTGTGTGTGTGTGTGTGTGTGTGTGTGTGTGTATGTGTATGTGTATGTGTGTGTGTGTGTGTGTGTGTGCAGACACACAGAGAGACAAGCAGACAGATAGACAAGACAGACAGACAGACAGACAAGGAGACAGACAGACACACAGACACACAGAGAGACAAGCAGACAGACACATACACAGAGAGACAGACAGGCAGACACACAGAGAGACAAGCGGACAGACAAGACAGACAGACAGACTGACAGACAGACAGGCAGACACACAGAGAGACAAGCAGACAGATAGACAAGACAGACAGACAGGCAGACAGACAGACAGACACACACACAGAGAGACAAGCAGACAGATAGACAAGACAGAACGTCAGGCAGACAGACAGACAGGCAGACAGACGGACGGTGTCTTACTGAGGTCCAGCATGGACGAGGGGTAGGAGTTGGCTCCGTGGTAGGCCAGCAGGCTGATCTCTCTCTGTCTCTGCTGCTGCTGAACTCTCAGTTTGGCTCGGCGGTGTCGGTACGCACAGCAGCAGCTGAACAGGATGAGGACGGTCCACAGCAGCCAGAACCCTGCACACACAGCGTTACTTACTACATTTACTTGTGTCTAAGTGACTGATGGGAAAAAAACAATCTTTGAAATATTGAAAGATTTGAAAGCTCCGAAATCACCATCACCAAACTCCACCAGACTCCATGTAAATAATCAGTAATTTTATCATCGTAAAACACACTTCACTCAAAGTGGACAGAAACAAAATATAACTACCAAAAGCCATCTTGGTTCATCTTTCCACTGTTCCAACAATCACCACTCTGGTTTGGTTGAAATAAACTCAAACTTAATTCACCCATTTACATGTGGAAATAGGCTGGCTCTATACACACTACAAGTCCTGATTATTTACATGGAGTCTGGTGGAAATATGCTGGCTCTATACACGCTAAAAGTCCTGATTATTTACATGGAGTCTGGTGGAAATATGCTGGCTCTATACACGCTAAAAGTCCTGATTATTTACATGGAGTCTGGTGGAAATATGCTGGCTCTATACACGCTAAAAGTCCTGATTATTTACATGGAGTCTGGTGGAAATAGGCTGGCTCTATACACGCTAAAAGTCCTGATTATTTACATGGAGTCTGGTGGAAATATGCTGGCTCTATACACGCTAAAAGTCCTGATTATTTACATGGAGTCTGGTGGAAATATGCTGGCTCTATACACGCTAAAAGTCCTGATTATTTACATGGAGTCTGGTGGAAATATGCTGGCTCTATACACGCTAAAAGTAGTGATTATTTACATGGAGTCTGGTGGAAATATGCTGGCTCTATACACGCTAAAAGTAGTGATTATTTACATGGAGTCTGGTGGGTTTGGTGATGGTGATTTCGGGGCTGTTTCATGTTAAGGCCCGTACACACCAACCCGACGGCCGTCCGTTGGCAGAAAAGCCAGTCGGACTGATCAGTCGGCTCCCGTCGGTCCAAAAAATGCGCCTTTAAACTAAAAGGATCTTACTCTTTAACAGAAAGGTCTATCTCTGTAGGGATTAGAGTTGGGCGATATCCAAATTTTGATACCGTCAAACCTCCTCCCTATTTTACCGCGGTATACGGTATTACCGTGACTAATTAAAAATGATGACGTAAGGCTCAGACGGCGTCACCAAACTGTTGGCTTGTGCACCGTTCAGAAACTGAATACCAAACACTAATACTGAAACAATAACAACATAACAACAACTTACAAATT
>NC_050189.1:698390-700890 GCF_008315115.2 Sander lucioperca
CCAGGCTAACAGCTAGCCTGCTCCTGACCAGACTAACAGCCAGGCTAACAGCTAGCCTGCTCCTGACCAGGCTAACAGCCAGGCTAACAGCTAGCCTGCTCCTGACCAGGCTAACAGTCAGGCTAACAGCTAGCCTGCTCCTGACCAGGCTAACGCCAGGACTTATTAATCCTGGCTGTCAAGGAAGTCAGTGATGAAGGATAATGTATAACGTGCTGTACACGTGTTAGTGGTTCTAACGGCAGACTGGTCAGGGACCAATACACCTTTAATTATGTCAGCTGATTTATTTATTTTAGTATTCTTTAACAACAAAGGACCACGTATGTTCCTCTTCCACGTGAACTGTATTCGGCATTCTTAGCACACAACGTGAGTTCTCTCCAGTGAACTGGGACTATAATTTGGGAGGATTGAACAATTATTATAGGTTTTTATAATTGTACAAACCTCCCGTATTGTAGTCTTAGTTCACTGGACCGGTAACTATTCATGTAACAACAGAGAGAGGACACCTCAAGGGATGTTGACCTTATATTTAGCTTTAGAATAACTGATGAATACTCTGTTACAGTCATTGTTTACAGTGTGAATTATATTTATCACTTAATTATCTTTATAGTTTCTAGATTTCAGAGTCCAAGTTCTTCAGTGTCTTTCTGTTCTATGTCCAGATATACGAGGAAGCAAATCATATCATATGTAGAGACGAAAACTCAGCCTCTGTCAGCCTGACTAGACCTAGTCTCTCCTCCTCAGCCTGACCTAGTCTCTCCTCATCCTGACTAGACCTAGTCTCGCTTCCTCAGCCTGACTAGACCTAGTCTCCTCCTCAGCCTGACTAGACCTAGTCTCTCCTCATCCTGACTCGACCTAGTCTCTCCTCATCCTGACTAGACCTAGTCTCTCCTCCTCATCCTGACTAGACCTAGTCTCTCCTCATCCTGACTAGACCTAGTCTCTCCTCCTCATCCTGACTAGACCTAGTCTCTCCTCATCCTGACTAGACCTAGTCTCTCCTCCTCATCCTGACTAGACCTAGTCTCTCCTCATCCTGACTAGACCTAGTCTCTCCTCCTCATCCTGACTAGACCTAGTCTCTCCTCCTCAGCCTGACCTAGTCTCTCCTCCTCAGCCTGACTAGACCTAGTCTCTCCTCCTCATCCTGACTAGACCTAGTCTCTCCTCATCCTGACTAGACCTAGTCTCTCCTCCTCAGCCTGACTAGACCTAGTCTCTCCTCCTCATCCTGACTAGACCTAGTCTCTCCTCATCCTGACTAGACCTAGTCTCTCCTCCTCAGCCTGACTAGACCTAGTCTCTCCTCCTCAGCCTGACTAGACCTAGTCTCTCCTCCTCATCCTGACTAGACCTAGTCTCTCTTCCTCAGCCTGACTAGACCTAGTCTCTCTTCCTCAGCCTGACTAGACCTAGTCTCTCCTCAGCCTGACTAGACCTAGTCTCTCTTCCTCAGCCTGACTAGACCTAGTCTCTCTTCCTCAGCCTGACTAGACCTAGTCTCTCTTCCTCATCCTGACTAGACCTAGTCTCTCCTCCTCAGCCTGACTAGACCTAGTCTCTCCTCCTCAGCCTGACTAGACCTAGTCTCTCCTCATCCTGACTCGACCTAGTCTCTCCTCCTCAGCCTGACTAGACCTAGTCTCTCCTCCTCAGCCTGACTTGGCCTTCGTGAAACGCACCAAGCCAGGCTGCACAGATTAGACCAGGTCAAGTCTTGCTTTATCAGTTATCCTGGATTTATAAATTCAACTTTTGTGCAATAGGCCCTACCCTCCCATGCAGGCCTGCCTTGTTGCATGAACCAAATTCTCTTCTAAACTTTTAACCTTTTCAGCGTGTAGCTCGCTAGCTCGAAGGTTGTCGTTGTAACGCCTGACATCCAGTGACTTCATCCTGGGTCTCTAGCCTTCAGAGAAGAGCTATCGGGAATACAAGTTTAACCCAGCATCGCCTTTTAAGTTGATATAAATGTCGAACTTGTGAGCAAACTGTTGTTTATTTCTACGTTTGAAACTAACGACTGTTTTCATCGTGGATTAACGTGTGGATTATATTGTCCGGATGGATGGATTAAGTTGTTTGTTGGGTGAAAAATGTGGATCAGTGTCTCCCAAAAAGCCCAAAATGACATCCTCAAAGTCTTAAAACTCAAAGATATTCAGTTTACTGTCACAGAGAAGAGAATAAAGTCGAAAATATTCACATTTTACAAGCTGACATCACACAAGTTTAACAGTTTTTTCGTAAAAACTGACTCAAATTTCTCAAATTTACCAGCTGACAACTAATCCATAACATCTGAATGCGTTCTTTAAGAAAACTGTGAAATTAAATATATAGGCTATGAAGTAAAGTGTGATCTTATTGGCTCCCCCTGCACCCCCCCACCCGCTCCCCGCGTGCCTCCCCACATAGAAACCGCTATTGATAATAAAATACATCAGAGGCCAAATGTGTACACACTGCGTAAATATTAGGC
>NC_050189.1:710890-719633 GCF_008315115.2 Sander lucioperca
AACAGGTACAGAAAAGTAACTTCAGTGCTGTAGGCAAGACCACCTTTATCAAGTCTAAGTCAAGTCTGAAGTCTGTTTTTCAAATGCCACGAAATTAAATAAAACAACATGGATGTATATGTTGTATGGGTTCCCAACACGTTCTCACACCCATCTCGTAAAATATGGACGCTTGGTCAGGTGCCTTTGTCGTTCATATTGACGCTAAAAGTCTCCTTTAGCGCTATAAGTAAACGCGCTTGGTCGGGACTGTTGCCGTCCCTTTAGCGCTATAAGTAAACGCGCTTGGTCGGGACTATTGCCGTCCCTTTAGCGCTATAAGTATACGCGCTTGGTCGGGACTATTGCCGTCCCTTTAGCGCTATAAGTAAACGTGCTTGGTCGGGTCTATTGCCGTCCCTTTAGCGCTATAAGTAAACGCGCTTGGTCGGGACTATTGCCGTCCCTTTTGATGCAGTTATGTTAAGGAAAAGGTCGTGGGTGGGCGTACGGTTCTGTGACACGCGGGAGGAAAGAAAAAAGCGACTATAGCAAGTGCGACAAGCGTGACGTGGGTGAAAGTCCTGTGTTTGATCCTTCCACCCCCCCAACCAACCTCCTTACATACTACTCGCTAAATCTGTCTAACTGCTGCCACCCCGGTGCATTACACAAACACGCTGAAAGACGCCTTTTTCGTCGCATCAGACGCTGACAGCCACTGTCCAAACATCCTTATTAACGGGTTGGTGTTCCGTACAATGTACATGCATGCATCCATGTTGTTTTGGGGCAATTTGGTTGTTAAGAAACCCAAATTTCTGATATAAAAAACTTTGAAAACAGGTCAAATTTGACCCAAAGAAAACACAAGGGTTAATTTCTTCTTTTTTGTCTTTTTCTCATAATATGCTGGTTTTACTGTAAAGTGTCTTTGAGTACCATGTAAAGCGCTATATAAATAAAATGTATTATTATTATTATTATTATTATTATTATTATTATTATTATTATGTGAACTATTTTAATTTCTTCTCCTTTGTTTCAGGATGCTGGAGTTCTTCCAGCGGACGGAGACCAGGACCAACTACCCCAACGCTCTGCGTATCTCCAACCTCGTCATGTACATCGTGATCATCATCCACTGGAACGCCTGCCTCTACTACTCCTTCTCCAAGGCCATCGGTGGGTTCGCCAGTTCGAATCCCGACTTGTTTCTGAAAACAGGGAGCTTAATACATCCGGCCACTTATACTACTACTAGCATGTTAGCATGTGGTAGAATGTGGTAGCATGTGGTAGCATATGTAAGCATGTGTTAGGATGTGTTAGCATGTTTTAGCATGTTAGCATGTGGTAGCATATGTTAGCATGTGTTAGGATGTGTTAGCATGTTTTAGCATGTTAGCATGTGGTAGCATATGTTAGCATGTGTTAGGATGTGGTAGCATGTGGTAGCATATGTTAGCATGTGTTAGGATGTGTTAGCATGTGGTAGCATGTGGTAGCATATGTAAGCATGTGTTAGGATGTTTTAGCATGTTAGCATGTGTTAGGATGTGGTTGCATGTGTTAGCATGTTAGCATGTGATAGCATGCTAACACATGCTACCACATCCTAACACATGCTAACATGATAGATTGTAAAAGCATGTTAGCATATTTTGGAAATGTGAGCACATTACCATATGTTAGCAATGTTAGCATGTGTTAGCATGTGAGTTTCTAGATCTAGATTCATGTGCGCTGACGTCCTGTCCCTGCAGGTTTCGGAGCCGACAGGTTTGTGTATCCCGACCCGACGGATCCAGAGTTCGGTCGTCTGATTAGGAAGTATGCCTACAGCATGTACTGGTCCACTCTAACGCTCACCACCATCGGAGAGACTCCGCCACCCGTGGAGAACTCCGAGTACATCTTCGTCGTCACAGACTTCCTGGTGGGTGTTTTATATATCATAAATTAATTGATAACTTTTATTGAGTCCATTTTACCCCTGTGTGATTAGTTAATATGGGATCTTCTGTCACCAACAGTCCTCCAAACCATACGACGATATGTTTCATTATTTATTCATTTCCTCGAATACGACCCAGTCAACCTAGTTTGGTGAGGTTTAGGCACCAAAGCTACTAGTTTGGGTTAAAACCAGACGTTACTTCACTTCCTGAATGTTAAGGTACTTTATTGTCACATACACATACATGCAGGGAAATTCATTCTCTGCATTTAACCCATCCCTCAAGGGAGCAGTGGGCAGCCATTTACCGCGCCTGAGACCAACTCCAGATCTGAGCCAGTGCAGACTGGAGAACCTAGTGCATGTTTTTTGATGGTGGGGGAAACTGGAGACCCACGCAAACATGGGGAGAACATACAAACTCCACACAGAAAGGCCCAGAACGACCTGGATTTGAACCCAGAACCTTCTTGCTGTGAAGCCACAATGCTAACCATTGGGCCACCATGCACGTGACACAGAACGGTCTCCTGGATAAAAGTCATAGAGGGCGCCACCACTAGACAGTTTAAGTCCATTCAAAGTGGCGCTCTAAGAACTACGATGGTTGCGAGTTCTTTTGGTGCGGCGTAATAAAAAAGAGGGATCTTAGAAATATGACAAAGTTCCTCTGGTCTGAAACAGCCCAATGTCGGTGGCTACAGGAGATAAATATCTCTGTTTACTCTATGAAAGGTTCTCCCTGCAACACTTTGATATTTTTATGGACGTGCTGTTCTCTTCTCCAGGTCGGTGTGTTGATCTTCGCTACAATCGTCGGAAACGTTGGTTCGATGATCACCAACATGAACGCTGCCAGAGCAACCTTCCAGGCTCGCATCGACGCCATCAAACAGTACATGACCTTCAGAAAGGTTGGTCAGTCAGTCAGTCATTCAGTCAGCCAGTCAGTCAGTCAGTCAGTCAGTCAGTCAGTCAGCCAGTGAGCCAGTCAGTCAGCCAGTCAGCCAGTCAGTCAACCAGTCAGCCAGTCAGTCAGTCAGTCAGCCAGTCAGTCAGTCAGTCAGTCAGCCAGTCAGTCAGTCAGCCTGTCAGTCAGCCAGTCAGTCAACCAGTCAGCCAGTCAGTCAGTGAGCCAGTCAGTCAGTCAGTCAGTCAGTATCACCCTTTTTGTGTGTAAACATATATTTTTACATAATAATTATTCCTCCGTAACATTAGTGTATATTACGGTAATACTATGTATTATCATAAATAGTAAATATGTTCCATCCCTGTAACCCAGGTAACGACGGATCTGGAAAAGCGAGTCATCAAGTGGTTTGACTTCCTGTGGACCAATAAGAAAGCGGTGGATGAGAGGGAGGTGTTGAAGTATCTGCCGGACAAACTGAGAGCCGAGATCGCCATCAACGTCCACCTGGACACGTTAAAGAAGGTCTGCACACACTCAAACATCAACGTCCACCTGGACACGTTCATGAAGGTCTACACACACTCAAACATCAACGTCCACCTGGACACGTTAAAGAAGGTCTGCACACACTCAAACATCCATGTCCACCTGGAAACGTTAAAGAAGGTCTGCACACACTCAAACATCAACGTCCACCTGGACACGTTCATGAAGGTCTGCACACACTCAAACATTAACGTCCACCTGGACACGTTAGAGAAGGTCTGCACACACTCAAACATCAACGTCCACCTGGACACGTTCATGAAGGTCTACACACACTCAAACATCAACGTCCACCTGGACACATTCATGAAGGTCTACACACACTCAAACATCAACGTCCACCTGGACACATTCATGAAGGTCTACACACACTCAAACATCAACGTCCACCTGGACACATTCATGAAGGTCTACACACACTCAAACATCAACGTCCACCTGGACACGTTCATGAAGGTCTGCACACACTCAAACATCAACGTTCACCTGGACACGTTCAAGAAGGTCTACACACACTCAAACATCAACGTCCACCTGGACACGTTAAAGAAGGTCTGCACACACTCAAAGAGTAACTCTGGTGTCTGACAACATTATGGAAAGGATCCCTACAGAGATAGACATTTTTGTTAAAGAGTAAGATCCTTTTTGTTTAACATGAAACAGCCCTGAAATCACCATCACCAAACTCCACCAGACTCCATGTAAATAATCAGGATTTTTATCATCTTAAAACACACTTCATTCAAAGTGATATTGCAGCTCGATTCACGGCTGCTGGTCACAGCGTTCTCGCTCAATACTGGACCAGTTTCAAAGATTTTTGTTCACATGAGACACTTAGACACTAATGCAGGGCCGGTCCGTGGCAAAGGCACCAGATGATAAAATAATAAGAAAAAACGTTGGATAAAAGCAACAAAACGTTGACAAATACGCCAAAAACTTTTTTTTTAAACCCGCAAAAAACACCCAAAATGTCGGTAAAGCAACTGCTAAAATCTTGCTTAAGGTACCAAATAGTAAAATAGGGTCCATGTTGAAAAAAGTGAAGTTATCCTTGAGTTGACAATTTCCAACATTTGTTCTGCCATTTTTGTAATTTTTTTGTCTTTTCTTTGACTTTTTTGTCGCTTTTTTTCGACTTTTTGTTGGTCACTTTTTCTTTTTTTTTAGGTTTTTAATTTCAGCTGTTTTTCTCAGCGCTTTTTAAATGTTTTTCAATGTTTTTGTTGCTTTTTCCAACATTTCTTTTTACATTTTTGTCGCCTTTTTTATTTTTAAATTTTTGCCACTTTTCCTACATATTTGTTGTTTTGTTGTTGTTTTTTCAACATTTTTGGCGTTTTTTTCAACATTCTTGTCACTTTTTTCACCAAAACAAAGGGTCCATGTTGAAAAAAGTGAAGTTATCCTTGAGTTGACAATTTCCAAAAAATATTCTGCCATTTTTTTATTATTTGTCTTTTCTTTGACGTTTTTTGTTGCTTTTTTTTTTTTTTTTTTTACTTTTTTTTGGTTTTTATTTTCAGCTGTTTTTCTCAGCACTTTTTAAGCTTCTTCAATGTTTTTGTTGGTTTTTCCAACATTTCATTTTACGTTTTTGTCACCTTTTTTTTTATTTTTGGCACTTTTTCTACATATTTGTTGTTTTTTTGGTTTTCAACATTCTTGTCACTTTTTTCACCAAAAAAAAGGGTCCATGTTGAAAAAAGTGAAATTGTCCTTGAGTTGATGGTTTCCAATGTTTCTTCTACCATTTTTGTCATTTGTTTGTCTTTGTTACGTTTTTGTCGCTTCTTATGCTTTTTCTGGGTCACTTTTTTAAGGTTTTTCAATGTTTTTGTTGCTTTTTCCAACATTTCTTTTTACGTTTTTGTTGCCTTTTTTAAATTGTTGGTGCTATTACTACATTTTTGTTGTTTTTGTTGTTGTGTCTTTCAACATTTTTGGCGCTTTTTTCACCAAAAGAAAGGGTCCATGTTGAAATAAACAACGTTACCCTAACCCCCCTAAACTAAACCGTGTGTGGTCTCTGTGTGGCGCTACAGGTTCGTATCTTTGCGGACTGCGAGGCGGGGCTGCTGGTGGAGCTGGTGCTGAAGCTGCAGCCGCAGGTCTACAGCCCCGGAGACTACATCTGTAAGAAGGGCGACATCGGCAGGGAGATGTACATCATCAAGGAGGGAAAACTGGCCGTTGTCGCCGACGACGGCATCAAGCAGTTTGTCGTCCTGAGCGACGGAAGCTACTTTGGAGAGATCAGCATCCTGGCTATCAAAGGTAAACTGGAGGAAGGTCTGGCTACACCACAGCTGCATTCTGGGTAAAATGACATCCATCCAAAGTGGGGGGAAAAAACGTTAAAAAAAAAAGTTCTGACAAAAGTGACAACAAAAGATAAAAATGTCTGAAAAAGTGACAAAAAAGCACAAAAAACTACAAAAATGTTTAAAAAAAAGTGGCAATTTTTAAAAAAAAATCTTGACAAAATTGACAGAAACTAAAAATAACAATGAAATGCTGCGTTATTGACGCAGCATTTTGTTGGTCAATGGTGCGATCACTTCCCGCTGCCTCAAGATAGCAATACGCCCAGAATGCACCTGAACACACCTCCCTGTAAGACCAGCATGCCCAGAATGCACCTGAACACACCTCCCTGTAAGACCAGCTCGCCCAGAATGCACCTGAACACACCTCCCTGTAAGACCAGCTCGCCCAGAAGGCACCTGAACACACCTCCCTATAAGACCAGCATGCCCATGGACGCACAGATGGGCGCAGGTGCATTTGCTATTTAAACAACGTGGGTGCTGGACGGGAAACTGACAACTGCGTCGGTCTTAAACTAGCAAACACACTTGCGTCGGGCTCTGCTTTGCGCTGCGCCGGGTGCAAGATAGGACCCCTTGTGTGTTTGATTTGTGGTCTGTTTTGGCAGCGTTGGTGATAATAAATTTGACATAATAAAGTTGCTTATCCCGTGTGAATGCAGTCATGATTTCTAAATCACACAAGGTTCTCTGGTTCCCTGCAAAGAGAGGAAAATGCAGAACATCCGGTGGTTTTTATTATAGTAACGAGCCTTACTGTTCCTCAACAGGAAGTAAAGCAGGAAACCGGAGGACGGCCAACATCCGGAGCATCGGCTACTCGGACCTGTTCTGTCTGTCCAAGGACGACCTGATGCAGGCGCTGACGGAGTATCCTGACGCTAAAGCTCTGCTGGAGGAGAAGGGACGGCAGATTCTCATGAAGGACGGCCTGCTGGACCTGGAGGTACGGTAACATCACAATACACAACATACATACACATACACAATATACACAATATACATAATATAATAGGCTATAATATAAATATGCCTTTTCTCAAGGTTTTTGACGCTTTTTTTTTAGGGTGTTGTCTGATTTTTTTTGACAATTTTGTAGCTTTTTCCCCCCCCAATTTTTGTGCCTTTTTCTGAGTTTTTTGCCCCTCTGAGTGTAATTGCCCCTCTGATAGTAGTTGCCCCTCTGAGTGTAATTGCCCCTCTGCAGGTGGCGGCCCAGGGCCCGGACCCTAAGGAAATGGAGGAGAAGGTAGACCGGATGACGAGCGAGCTGGACGTCCTGCAGTCCCGCTACGCCCGGCTGCTGGCCGAGCACGAAGCCACGCAGAGCAAACTCAAGCACCGCGTGGCCACGCTGGAGAGGAAGCTACGGCCGCCGCTACCGCCGCCGCTACCGCTGCCGGGTGATGCCCCGCCCCCCCCGACACCGGAGGCATAGACAACCACAGAAGAAAAAGAAGTAGGGTGAAAACTGGACATGTTCCTAAAATATCAGTATCGGCGAGTACTCGAGTTCATGCACCGATCAGATACTCCAGTACTGTACTTCAGTCCAAATGTTGACACACACACACACACACACACACACACACACACACACACACATACACACACAGACACACTAACAGAGAGACACACACACACACACACACACACACACACGTTACCAGAGGAGGAATGTAACTAAGTACATTTACTCTAGTACTGTACTTCAGTCCAAATGTTGAGGTACTTGTACTTTAGTTGAGTCTTTTCTTTTCATGCCACTTTCTACTTCTACTCTGCTACATTTCAGAGAGAAATATTGTTCTTTTTACTCCACTACATTCATCTGTTACAGCTTTAGTTACTAGTTACTTTAGTTACTAGTTACACATTAAAATTACTACACACAAAACACATGTAGTTTATAAAATCTGATGTTATTTATGTGTCAAGTAAATATTTCACGTTTGTAATTATAATGACTTATATATTAACTAATAAGCAGCACTTCAGTTCCTCTGGATAGTTTTTACATCACAGCTGTTTTATAAAAACATAAATAAACTTTACAAACTGTTTCACTTGATCTGTTTGTGGCGCAATTTTGAGTCTGTAGTAAAACCCACAGTTTACATCGGTGACCAAGAATGAAAATCTGGGGAGTTTAACAGACTTTTTCTGCTTGGAGTGAAGATGTGTTAACATTTTCTCCAAGTTTTCAAGTTCTCATTTTGAATTGGTTGAAAATTTCTGCAAAAATTCTGTTGAAAATTCTGCAGAAAATTTCTGCGAAAATTCTGTTGAAAATTCTGCAGAAAATTCTGCGGAAATTCTGTGGAAAATTCTGTGAAAAATCTGTGAAAAATCTGCGAAAGATCTACAAAAATTCGACTAAAAATCTTCAGAAAATTCAGCTAAAAATCTTCAGAAAATTCTGCTAAAAATCTTCAGAAAATTCAGCTAAAATCTTTAGAAAATTCTGCTAAAATCTGGGGAAATCTTTGGAAATCTGCAGAAAATTCTTCTTTTTTTGTGTCCGCAGAGAGGATAATAAACTGTTTTCTGAGTGACTATGTAACTTCTAAAAGTGTTTAAATTTCCCTTCTTTTCATCTGACACTAGATCGCCTGCTTTAGAGGTCAAAGGTTGTTTTTCTCTAAAAAAGATTTTGCCTTTTCCTGTTTATGTTTAATGTTTCTGTTTGGGCTTCTCCAGCCAATCACATCAATGCTTTATGTCAGTTAAACTACTTAGCAAAAATAAAACATGAACCAAAGTTATTCTGGAATATCAGCGCTGAATAAAGAATATATTTTATAAGGAAAAAAAGAACTGTGTCTTTTATTTTGAAAACAGCTGAACAAAACATTCTGATGGAAACAGACACCACTACTATTTAACTGCTACTTTTACCTTTTTTAATTTATTTACCTATTTATTGATTTTTTTAACTTTTATTATGTAATATTCATATCTTGTTATTTTTAATATATTTTATGTTTTTTATTTTATTTTTATTTT
>NC_050189.1:719833-727333 GCF_008315115.2 Sander lucioperca
CTCTGTTTGTTTCCATTAACAGTCTGATTGTTTTCCCAGAAAATGAGAACCAGCAGCTGATTGGACGAAACGCGTCACGTGGGTCTTTTTTCTCCGGAAATTCACAGCCAGACTGTCATGGCGGCTCGTTCAGAATACGATCTCATATTGGACTAAAATAGTTCACCGAAACGTGTTTCTGAAAACATTTTAAGAGAGAAATAGGCCGTGCAGTTGCTGAATCTGTCTTCATTTCAGATCAACAAAGGTCAGTTTAAAAGATTTACGTCAGATTTTGAGCGGCTCATCCGCTCCCCATTTCCGGGTGAATCCCGACTGTCCTGTCTCCGACTGAACATGTCAGGTCGGCCCAAATGAAGGCCGGCGGCTCCTTGGACGGCCGACGGCACGGGACACACGGAACAGACTCGAGTTACCGACCTCGCCAGACGGTCCGACGGCCGATAATTGGCTCTGTGTGTCAGCACCTTTCAGTGAAAACTAAAATAGGGATGACAAATGTCGAAAAAAGTATTCATCTTTTTGGACCCGGGAGGACAACACAAGGGTTAAAAAAAACGGAAAAAGAAACAAAAGACAGAACAAAAACAAAGAAAGACAGCAGTAAGAACCAGGGGGACAAGCAAAGAATAGAAGAAAGGTAGAACGTGAAGAAGCCAAACAAAGTGACTGTGGTTAAAGGAGCCGACCTGTTTGCCGTTGACGAGCAGGGTGAGGCTGTCAACAGCCGGTAGATGGAGTAGCGCGGCTGGTGGATGGAGAGGATGATGGTGCGACCGTTGTTCCCCATCCTGAACCAAGAACAGGAAGACAAACGGGTCAAAAGTGGCCTCAATCGTAACACAACTTTCTGCATCGCTGTAGTCTTCATACGAGGCGTGTTTCCAGTGCAATAGTATGTTTGGTGTGTGCAGTAACAACGTGAAACATGTCAGGATCAATAATATCTATATTCACGAGTAGTTTTTATACAGTCTGTACAATTTTAAATTTCATTTATCTTACAGCCGTTTGTCTTTTGTCTCTGTTGTTCTTTTACTTCTATATATATATATATATATATATATATATATATATATATATATATATATATATATATTTATACACACACACACACATATTTATATATTTTTTTAATTTAGCTTTATATTTTTATTGCAAATTTTCTATTGTTTTTTTTTCCTTATACATTTTGTAAAATGGCAAATATCTATTCTATTGTGTGTGTGTGTGTGTGTGTGTGTGTGTTTGTGAGTGAGTGAGTGAGTGAGTGTGTGTCTTTGTGTGCATGTCTCTGTGTGTGTCTGTGTGTCTCTCTGTGTGTCTCTCTGTGTGTCTGTGTGTGTCTGTGTGTGTCTGTGTGTGTGTGTGTGTGTGTGTGTGTGTGTGTGTATATATATATATATATGTGTGTCTCTGTGTGTCTTTGTCTGTCTGTCTGCGTGTGTGTGTGTGTGTGTCTGTGTGTGTGTGTGTGTGTGTGTGTTTCTGTGTGTGTGTGTGTCTGTGTTTCTGTGTGTGTGTGTCTGTGTGTGTGTGTGTCTGTGTGTGTGTGTATATATATATATATGTGTGTCTGTGTGTCTTTGTCTGTCTGTGTGTGTGTGTGTGTGTGTGTGTATGTGTGTGTATGTGTGTGTCTGTGTGTGTGTCTGCGTGTGTGTGTCTGCGTGTGTGTGTCTGCGTGTGTGTGTGTCTGCGTGTGTGTGTGTCTGCGTGTGTGTGTGTGTGTGTGTGTCTGCGTGTGTGTGTGTCTGCGTGTGCGTGTGTGTGTGTTACTTCTTGAGCAGCAGCAGCACAGAGTTGGCGGTGCTGGCGTCGAGGCCGGTGGTCGGTTCATCCAGGAAGAGGACAGATGGGTCGATGATCAGCTCCATGCCGATGTTCGTCCTCTTCCTTTCACCGCCAGAGATCCCACGAATCAGCTGAGTGCCCACCTACACACACACACACACACACACACACACACACACACACGTCAAATAAATATTTGTCATTGTAGTTGTTATTTGTCAGTGTATGTTTGTCTAAGTGTTAATTTTTTTCTGATCACTTTGGTTTTTATTAGTTATTTGATGCTATAAAATACTTTTTCCTCGCTCCTTTTGGCCCTCTTTCTTTTTTTTTTTCTCTCTCTTCTCCTCCTCTCCTCTCCTCCTCACCTTGGAGTCGGCCACTCGGCCCAGTCCCAGCTCCTGGATCAGTTTTTCGACTTTCTGTTTCTTCTCCTCCTGAGAGATGGCCGTGGGGAGTCGCAGCGCTGCGGAGAAGGTCAGGTTCTCTCTGACCGTCAGAGTTCCCATCACCACGTCATCCTGCAGACACGAAAACCATCATCGACGACTAAAACACGACAGACGTACTCTTGTTTCTGACAATAGACAGTAAAAGAAATAGACACAGCGATGCCATAGACTTCGACGGAGACCAGTGAAGTCACTTAGAAGCACTTTTCCGGTGATGGCTGAGCGTTACTAAGCAGCCTCTAACTGAGAGACGACGTAGATGTGACGTGAGCAACCTGTCTGAAAGTTGTAAGTCTTCTGGTAGCTGTGCCAAGAGAAATCTCAATCATTCCCAATCTAGCAGAGACGGAGAGCGTGAGTAGGATCTGTCCATGAGCGTAGGAGCAGGAGCAAAACGTTGCTGAAATATGCTTTCATAGACTCTCTATGGGCTTCTCCCTTGACTGTATGATGCCTCCACGCCCCCCCGATTGCCTGCAAGCTTCTCCTGTACTATACGGTAATTCCTCTACTATGCGACAGTAAGTCGCGTGTTTATGACACAATCGTTAGCCTATTTTTACAAAAACATCTGCTACGGAGCCATAACGTGAGGTACAAGGTAATGGAGCCTTTTATACATTGTCGTGTTTCTTCAGAAAAGTCTTTAAAAACTTCAGATGTAAAGTTTTTTGCTGTCAAAGTGGCGCCAAAATGAATGGGAGTCAATGGGATGCTAACGGCAGGTGATGGCTTGTTAGTCTCAGAATCTCCCCATAGGAGCTACGCTTTTCGGATGCTCGCTCACCCCCTTGTTACTGACCCAAGAAGCTGTATTTATTGTTGTGAGCAGTTCCCTTCCTGTCCAGATTCAGAACAGGAAGCTCTCCTGAATCAGAGTCAATCTGTTGGCTTCCGCAGGTCTGACTTCCCATTTGTCTTCCTGTCCGTCTCACCCACCTGCACCACGTATCCAGACAGACACTTAAAGTTTGGAGGCTGCGGGGCTCCGTCGATCAAAACCTCTCCCGACAGACCTGCAGGGTCCTTTCTGGCCGCCAAAACATCCAGAAACCTGAACGACAAACGGATATCATAAACTACTCTGACAGGAAGCTCTTCAGTAATACCACGCTAAAGTATAATTCCTGCAGTAATACCACTCTAAAGTATAAGTCCTGCAGTAATACCACTCTAAAGTATAATTCCTGCAGTAATACCACGCTAAAGTATAATTCCTGCAGTAATACCACACTTAAGTATAAATCCTGCAGTAATACCACTCTAAAGTAAAAGTAAAACCTTACTTACGTAAAAGTATCAGCCAAATGTACTTGAAGTGTGAAGGTAAATTACTCTAAATCAGGGGTGTCAAATATACGGCCCGTGGGCCAGAACCGGCCTGCCAAAGGGTCCAATCAGGCCCACTGCTGGATGACTTTGCAAAAGTGTGACGTTTGCAGAGAAGTATTTAATTACAATTCCAAATTTACCACTTTAATCTCAGAGAATATCTGAGTTCTTTTTCTGTAAATTTACAACTTTAATCTTTGAAATTCTGAGTTTTTTTCTCTGAATATTACCCCTCTCTCCCAGGTCCGTAACATTACTTTCTTTCCTACGATGGCCTTAGAATGAGAAGCAGTAGCAGCAAAAACTGTCCTGTCCTGTTAGTAGTGTCCTTTACACTGTCCTGTGACTCCATGACTGGCCCGGGACAGTCAGACACTGTCCTGTACACTGTCCTGTGACTCCATGACTGTCCCGGGACAGTCAGACACTGTCCTCTACACTGTCCTGTGACTCCATGACTGTCCCGGGACAGTCAGACACTGTCCTGTACACTGTCCTGTGACTCCATGACCACTGTCCTGTACACTGTCCTGTGACTCCATGACCACTGTCCTGTACACTGTCCTGTGACTCCATGACCACTGTCCTGTACACTGTCCTGTACACTGTCCTGTACACTGTCCTGTGACTCCATGACCACTGTCCTCTACACTGTCCTGTACACTGTCCTGTGACTCCATGACTGTCCCGGGACAATCATGGCAGTCACAGGACAGTGTCTGGGTGTCACAGGACAGTGTACAGGACAGTGTCCGACTGTCCCGGGACAGTCATGGAGTCACAGGACAGTGTACAGGACACTACTAACAGGACAGGACAGTTTTTGCTGCCACTGCTACTGCTTAGCAGAAGCAACTTGCGTTTGCCAACATCAAGCTAACAAGAAACTCCGTGGCGGATAAAGTTTCTGATCTTTCTGGAGTAGTTCACTGGTCCGGCCCACTTGAGATCAAATTAGTGTTATGTGGTCCATGAACTAAAATGAGTTTGAGACCCCTGTTTTAGATGTAGTGGAGTCAAAGTACTGTATGAAGCTGCATAAAATGGATAATACTCAAGTAAAGTACGAGTCACAAAGCCACTCACGATGACTTTCCGCTTCCCGTCGCTCCCATGATGGCGTTCAGACCCGGCTTCATGATCCCACTGAGAGAGAAAGAGAGAAACTTGACAAATGTTCATATAAATAAAGTTTTTTCATGTGTCACGTGTTAAACAAAAGGCTTACAAGACACCTTCAACCTCATATAAACCACATCCGTTAACACATACTGAAAAAAGAAAAACTTTCCAATTTAGTTTTATATACCTGCATGTCTTCACCAAATATTTTCATCCTCTCAGTTACGTATATGTACGTTAAGTTCCAATAAGTCAACGTTGACTTTTGGTTTCACACGAGACACAAACTGCGGTTTCCTGGGTTAGAGTCCTTTGGCTTTACCGGAAATGGCAGCTGATTGGACGAACGCGTCACGTGGGTCTGGCTGCTCCCGAATTTCAAAATCAAGCGTAATGGCGGCTCGTTCAGAATACGATCTCGTATTTTAGGAAAATAGTTCACCGAAATAGTTTCTGAAAACAAACGGACAAAAACGACAAAACCTTGGAAAAAAAGACGGTAGAAAGAAGGAAGTAAAGCAAGAATATGTCGAAAATAGTAATAAAAACTTCGGGAGGAAAAAAAAAAGGAAAGCAACACTAGAGCGACAAAAGTGACAAAAAATTCAAATAAGCGACAAACTTCGAAAAAAGTTACAGAAACTTCGAAAAAAGAGACAGAAACTTAAAAAAGTAAGGAAGAAAGGCAAGAATAGGTCAAAACAGACGACAAGACCTTCAAAAAAAGGTGACAAACTTGGAGAAAAAAAGACAGTAGAAGTAACTACAGCCTTGTAACTGAAAAACATTTAGCAAAAACTGTCACGTACCCCCTGCAGTCCTCCAGAGTACCACTAGGGGGACACGTACCCCCTGCAGTCCTCCAGAGTACCACTAGGGGGACACGTACCCCCTGCAGTCCTCCAGAGTACCCCTAGGGGGACACGTACCCCCTGCAGTCCTCCAGAGTACCACTAGGGGGACACGTACCCCCTGCAGTCCTCTAGAGGACCCCTAGGGGGACACGTACCCCCTGCAGTCCTCTAGAGGACCCCTAGGGGGACACGTACCCCCTGCAGTCCTCCAGAGTACCCCTAGGGGGACACGTACCTCCATTTGAGAAACACTAGCTTAGAGCAGTGGTTCCCAACCTTTTTTCCTTGGCGCCCCCCCTACTTATGTCTAAGAAAAGCTGAGCCCCAACTCCGAAACCAAAGTTGAGGTAACTCTCGAGATAGAGCCTTACTTTCTTTTTTGACACAGAGGAGTTATCAGCACTTTTACGTTTCTCCGCCATGTTTCATTCATAAAATAGTGATGCCGTGGCGGCAGGAAAGACGAGGATGATATCAGCTAGCAGCTGACCTGATGACAGCAGGGTCCCAGGTTAAGAGGTCCCGGAGGTCTGGCCTACTAAATAGCCTGCCTACAATTTTAAGCGAGAACAAAAATATATAGTTTTTATACAGACTTTTGTATACATTATATATTCTAGTGTATTATCATAATTTGTTTAACATGTGCAAATATTTTTTTTTTACCTCAACATCAAACCAGATAGAGTTGCGCCCCCCCTGAGATCTTTGCCGCCCCCCTGAGGGGTCCCCGGACCCCAGGTTGGGAACCACTGGCTTAGAGCACCTTTAAGGAAAAAGTCAATAACCTTTGACTGTATTGTTGTATGTCTCATATAGCTTTCTCATTTATAGTTTGGTCGACATAAAACCCTAAAAACATCAGCAAATCGCTCTGTATGTCTGGCACATATTGCAGAATTGACAATAAAGTTTCCATCATAGAATAAAGCAGGCTACCACACAGCCACCTGTTGCACAGCCTGAATATGAAAACGCTCTGCATCTGGGGCTCAAATTCTGCTTTGAGTGTCACGTAATTACAGTGTGAACAACAGTTTTCTGTCTTTTTGGTTTGGCGCAAAACTAGTCAAAATGTTGTTGTGAACCTGAATTGATATGTGGGCCGGATCAAAATTTGCAAAGGGGCCTGGATTTGGCCCCCGGGCCTTGAGTTTGACACAAACTTGTGTGCTCTAAAGGGTGACTTTTGCGTCAGTATCAGACGTATTTGACGAGTTGGGGTTTGACTATGAAGCTACAGTCAGCAGCCGGTTTGCTGGGGTCATCCCTATGTTCCCCGGGTCCTATGTTCATAGGACCTTTTAGAAAAAAAAAGGTCCTATCTTCCCCGTTTTTCCCAAAAAGGGTCCTATGTTCCCCTGTAGCAATACATACCGGAGCATAGGACCCGGGGAACATAGACACGCTCCCTAGGCGCTGGGTTAGGGGTTAGGGTTGGAATTTGGCAGTAATGGTGGAAAAAGTAACAGACCTCATACAAAGAGGTCCCAGGGATACAATAGGACCCAGAGATACAATAGGACCCAGAGATACAATAGGACCCAGAGATACAATAGGACCCAGGGATACAATAGGACCCAGAGATACAATAGGACCCAGGGATACAATAGGACCCAGGGATACAATAGGACCCAGAGATACAATAGGACCCAGAGATACAATAGGACCCAGAGATACAATAGGACCCAGGGATACAATAGGACCCAGAGATACAATAGGACCCAGGGATACAATAGGACCCAGGGATACAATAGGACCCAGAGATATATTCTCACACATTGGTTTCTCTACAGATTAAACAATTGTGATATGTGTTTAAGAGCTGCTGGTACAGAAGCAGGCTAACAGTTTCCCCCCCGTTTCCATCTTTGTGCTAACGTAAGCTAACCTAAGCTAACGACCTACACACTCATATTGCTGATTCATCTCTATTTTAATGTTGA
>NC_050189.1:732333-737333 GCF_008315115.2 Sander lucioperca
CCTAGATTTTAAAAAATAGCGACAAAAACATTGAAAAAGGCAGCAAATGTCAGAAAAAACGCCAAAAATTTAGCCTGGAAATCCAGACCCAAATCCGAAAGATTAAGGGTCTGGTATTGAGTAATGAAAATGGCCCAACTCGAGGGGCGGCACCAAAATCTTACTGCACGCAATTGGATAACACTACGATCAATCACAACAATACACGGGGTGACGCATCCAGGGCCCCAAATGGTTAGCTACCAGAGGAGCTAACTGGTAGATTAAACTCTTAGCTACCAGCGGAGCTAACTGGTAGATTAAACTCTTAGCTACCAGAGGAGCTAACTGGTAGATTAAACTCTTAGCTACCAGAGGAGCTAACTGGTAGATTAAACTCTTAGCTACCAGAGGAGCTAACTGGTAGATTAAACGCTTAGCTACCAGCGGAGCTAACTGGTAGATTAAACTCTTAGCTACCAGAGGAGCTAACTGGTAGATTAAACTCTTAGCTACCAGCGGAGCTAACTGGTAGATTAAACTCTTAGCTACCAGCGGAGCTAACTGGTAGATTAAACGCTTAGCTACCAGCGGAGCTAACTGGTAGATTAAACTCTTAGCTACCAGAGGAGCTAACTGGTAGATTAAACTCTTAGCTACCAGCGGAGCTAACTGGTAGATTAAACGCTTAGCTACCAGAGGAGCTAACTGGTAGATTAAACGCTTAGCTATCAGAGGAGCTAACTGGTAGATTAAACTCTTAGCTACCAGCGGAGCTAACTGGTAGATTAAACTCTTAGCTACCAGAGGAGCTAACTGGTAGATTAAACTGTCGTCATCTGTTTAGCTCGCCTCTGGCCCGCCTATATCAGATACACCGATGTGATTGGTGCAGCTCAGCTACCAGGGCATAGTTAATGAGCATCATTACTCAATGCCAGAGTGACTCGCTGAGCAAATTCAAATTGTGCTCTCGCGAGAACTCTGGATTTCCAGGATACCAAAAACGTTGAAAAAAGGCGACAAAAACGTAGAGAAAAAAAAACAATACTAAAAAGTCAGAAGCACCAAAAACATTGAAAACGCGACAAAAACATAAAAAAAAGCAACAACAACGTTAACAAGGGACAAAAACCTCAGAAAAGGCCAGTTTTGATTACACCTATGTGTCAGCATCAAGAGAGGAAGGTACCTGCTGTTTTGAGGCTCCATTGTGGCCGATATCTATCGTCACTCGGCTCTGTGACATCTTCTCTCCTCCTGAAACAAACAAACATTCAACTGTAACCAACATTTCTTATAGAAAGACGTCCTGTCTCCTTTTCAGCACCAGAAGAATGGGCAAAAGGTGACAAAATCTTCAGAAAAAGCAACAAAAACTAGGTAGGCCGAAATTTATTGTGAACCTAAATTGATAGTGCGGCCTGATCCAAATCTGCGAGGGGCCGTGTTTTGGCCCACGGGCCTCGAGTTTGACACAAGTGAGGTAAGACGCTGGAGGAGCAGGTTCTTCATCGCTATCTGGGAATGTTGATCGACATATCTGTGTGTGTGTGTGTGTGAGAGTGTGTGTGAGAGAGAGAGAGAGAGAGAGAGAGAGAGAGAGAGAGAGAGAGAGAGAGAGAGAGAGAGAGAGAGAGAGAGAGAGAGAGAGAGTGAGTGAGTGAGTGTGTGTGTGTGTGTGTTTTTGGGAATGTTGATCGACTGGATAAAGTTTTTGGGAATGTTGATCGGCTGGATAAAGTTTTTGGGAATGTTGATCGGCTGGAAAAAAGTTTTTGGAAGTACTCTTAATAGATCTTTCACTAGATTTAAAAGTACCCCAGTGTGGAAATACTCCTTTACTAAGTCCCCCATTCAACATGTTTACTAGAATAAAAGTCATAAAGTACAAAAAGTCTTGGGATCCAAATTAAGTATTAAAAGTAAAACTACTCATTATGCAGAAAGGCCCATTTCAGAATAATTACATATTACTAGGGCTGTCAAAATAACGCGTTGATTTCGATTAATTAATCACAGAGTATGTAATTAATTATATTACATTTTTTAATCGATTGACAGCCCTACATATTACGCAATAATGTGTTCATCGCTGTAATGTAGAAGATGGAAAGTGGAGCTAATTTTTATTTACTTCATACGAAGCTACATTTCCTAAACTAATCCACATCAATATGGTTTCATCTTCATCCCCACATCCTAATTTGTATTAACCCTTGTGTTGTCTTCCCATCAACCACGAACCTGTTGTCCGTCCGTGTCAAAATTTGCGTTTCTTTCGATGCTTTTGGCTTTTACTTTTACTACGCTTTTTGTCAGTTTTTACGCTTAAAAAAATGTATGGTCAATAACTCTTATTGATATTGACATAATGACATTATACCTCATTTTTGAGTTTAAAAAAAGCTGAAATTATGAATTATTTTTGACTGATAGTTGCGATCGGAGGACGTTTAAGTAAACCACAGAATGTCAAAGTTTAGTCAGGAGACTTTTTTGAATACTTCAGCATTTTTTTTTCAAATGCTATTGAATCTAAAAAGTAAAATACCCCAAAATTCAATGAAAGTAATCATTCATTTTTACCATGCATCAATGTTATTTTCGGTCAATTCGGTTGAAAGGAAGCCATATTTCTGATATAAAAAAACTTTGAAAACGGCTCAAATTTGACCCTATAGGACAACACAAGGGATAATAATCTGAATCTGCAAAGGAACTTAATGTTGTCAAATGGATGTAATGGAGTAGAAAGTACAACATTTGTGTCTATTCTTAAAGTACAGTAGCCTGGGCAAATCCACTGGTATCCAGTCAATAAACAAGACTCTAAAGTCGCTCGCTGTTCTTCTATATCTCAGCCACAGCAGCGCAGATTTGAGATTTATCTTCTTAAAAAGACGCATGTGAGAACAGGAGCACACAGAGTTCGTTACTCACCCGCTGAAGCTGTAGATTCCAGTGAGAATAGCTGCCGACGGACGCACCACAGGACACTGACTGTAAAGAGAGCCAAGTTGGGAGTTCACTATATGTGTGCGTGTGTGTGTGTGTGTGTGTGTGTGTGTGTGTGTGTGTGTGTGTGTGTGTGTGTGTGTGTTATGAGACCGGTTATCTAACCTCGTAACTCTCGTAACATGTAGGTTGTATAACAGAAGTAGGCAGAAGGGCAGCAGGGAGGGAGTGTGTGTGTGTGTGTGTGTGTGTGTGTGTGTGTGTGTGTGTGTGTGTGTGTGTGTGTGTGTGTGTGTGCGTGTGTGTGTGTGCGTGACTCGCTCTCTTTCACTTCTCCAACTGGAAGAAGACGTGTTGTAATTCTTCAGTTCATTTTTTTTTATTGTTGATATATTATCTGTTGACTGTTTCCTGGATGAATTGATTAGTTGTTTGGTTTCTAAAATGTCAGAAAACGGTGAAAAATGTGGATCAGCGTTTCCCCAAAAAGCCAAAAAGATGACGTCCTCAAAATGTCTTGTTTTGTCCACAACTCAAAGATATTCAGTTCACGGTCACAGAGGAGAGAAGAAACTAGAACAATGTTCACATTTAACAAGCTGGAAGCAGAGAAGATTTCCATACAAAAATGACGTGTGTGTGTGTCTGTGTATTTCTGTGTGTCTGTCTGTGTGTCTGTCTGTCTGTCTGTCTGTCTGTCTGTCTGTCTGTGTGTGTGTGTGTAAGGGGGGGGACCAATCATTTCAGGGGCGTGTCCCCGTTCTAGCCCCGGCCTGGATCCTTCCCCTGTGTTTAACTCCCTTTGTGATTATTTTTGGCTATGCCAAGCAGGATGTCCGATTGGACCCTGGCACCCTGCAGCACCGTCCAATCAGGGAGCAGCAATCAGGCTCACCTGTCGTTATATAAATGGTGTCAGATTGTCAATCGCTGCAGCTGTGATTCTGATCCATCTCTGGCTGTGCGTCATTGAATGTCGAGTACTTGCCGCGTGCCGAGAGCGAGATACTTGTTGGTGAGACTTTAGCTTCAGCAAAATTGTGACGAATGGATTAAAAATTGTGCGTTTGTCTGCTTCACGTAAGCGGCTACGGTTAGCATACTCTGCTAACTAGCTTACTACCTACAATAGTAACAGAGTAATCTTCGAAGCTAAGGAGTTTAGTGTTAAGATAACTACATTATTTGGTGAAGTTAAAAGATGGACAAACACATCCACGGCGTGCTAGCTGGTCCTGGATGCTATATCAGAATTGAAGCTAACGTTAGCAACTCTGTGCTGCTTTTTATTTGGATTTGCGGAAGTTCAAACTCCGGCCAAACTTGTTTTCCAAAACACGCTACCTTTATCTCCATCTGCTGATGAAGATCCCGTGATTAGATTGAAAGCTCCAGAACAGCTGCTGAATGGATCTCGACCGTTTCCTAACAACAAATTAGGTTATTTCTGTATTGCTTTTTAAATATGTTTTGTCCCCGTGAATCTGTCCTGATCTTGGCAAGAAGATGACGTTTGGTCTTTTAAAACTTCTTCCAAAACCAAAGTCTGTTTAGTCATTGTACTGACTCAACAATACACTTCAACTTCCTCCTAAGATTTGAAGTGTGTCTGTCTGTCTGTCTGTCTGTCTGTCTGTAATGTGTGTGTGTGTGTGTGTGTGTGTCTGTGTGTGTGTGTAGGTGTAATGTGTGTGTGTGTAATGTGTGTGTCTGTCTGTCTGTCTGTCTGTAATGTGTGTGTGTGTGTGTCTGTCTGCGTGTGTGTGTCTGTGTGTGTGTGTAATGTGTGTGTCTGTCTGTCTGTGTCTGTGTGTGTGTGTAATGTGTGTGTCTGTATGTTTGTGTGTGTGTAGGTGTAATGTGTGTGTGTGTGTGTGTGTGTAATATGTGTGTATGTCTGTCTGCGTGTGTGTCTGTGTGTGTGTGTAGTGTGTGTGTAGGTGTAATGTGTGTGTGTAATGTGTGTGTCTGTCTGTTTGTGTGTGTGTAGGTGTAGTGTGTGTGTAATGTGTGTGTATGTGTGTGTAATGTGTGTGTGTGTGTGTGTGTAATGTGTGTGTCTG
>NC_050189.1:752333-754833 GCF_008315115.2 Sander lucioperca
GTGTGTGTGTGTGTGTGTGTGTATATATGTGTGTGTGTGTGTATGTATATGTATATGTGTGTGTGTGTATGTATGTATATGTATATGTGTATGTGTATGTATGTATGTGTGTGTGTGTGTGTGAGTATGTATATGTGTATGTGTGTGTATGTGTGTGTATGTATATGTATGTGTGTGTGTGTGTGTGTGTGTGTGTGTGTGTGTGTGTATGTATATGTGTGTGTGTGTGTGTGTGTATGTATATGTATGTGTATGTGTGTGTGTGTGTATGTATGTATGTGTGTATGTGTGTGTGTGTGTATATGTATATGTATATGTGTATGTGTATGTATGTGTGTGTGTGTGTGTGTGTGTGTGTGTATGTGTGTGTGTATGTGTGTATGTGTGTGTGTGTGTGTGCGTGTGTGTGTGTGTGTGTGTGTGTGTGTGTGTGTGTGTGTGTGTGTGTGTGTGTGTGTGTGTGTGTGTATGTGTGTGTGTGTGTGTGTGTGTGTGTGTGTGTGTGTGTGTGTGTGTGTGTGTGTGTGTACAGCTGCAGCGATGGCCGAGGGAGCGAGAGCGGCTGCTCTGCTCTGCTGATGTAGTTGTGTGAATGCAGCGCTGCAGAGCCGTGTGTCTCTCACTGCTGGGGGGGTTAGAGGTAGTGACCATTCATCGAGACTCCCGCGGGTCACGGTATTCCCAATCAACAAACGTATGTGGTTCTCTTTTCTAAAACGAAATGCCTCGCAATCTTTGAGCGCACTCACCACATTGCAGCGTCATTTCTTAATTAAAATCTCCAGCTCCGTCCCGCTCCCGCCCCGATTTCCACTCTTGATCCGTCCCGAACACGTTACCGACAATGAAATTTACTCCCGTACCGCGGGACTCCCGCTGGAATCACGTGACCCGCGGGAGTCCTGAAAAATTGTCACCCTCTAGTGTGGAAGCACCAGAAACACAAAATAACACCCCAAATCCCAGAAAAAGTGATTTCTTTTCATAATATGGGCACTTTAAGAGTTCAGTTGCTAGTCAAGACGTTTTTGGAAGTACAGTAATCATGTGTTTGCAGCGCAAGTAAGTTACTGAATGCCCTTCTGTATTTGGCCTGTGTTGCTCCCCCTGACGTGGTCACTCACTACAATGGGCATTTTTTAGAAGCCCATCTACAATATAGAAGGTAAATATACACTGGAATATTTACATACGTTGATAATAACACGTATATGCCTGTTTATCGTAAAAATAAGCGATTTATTTCAAGATAGCATAATCGCCCCATAGGGTTACACTGTAGAGTCATCTGACGATGGTCTCCAATATGGCGCCCATGATTTGAGTTGGCCAAACTCTCTCTAATATACGGCCAAAGCCCGTCTACGGAAAGCCGTTCCACTCCCTATTCAGCCCCATTGTACCTACTTTGGTTGCAGTTCCACCAGAGTTCCACTGGGGGTGATCACGGTCCAGTGCTAAATGAATGGGACTCTATGGAGCTAGACGGCTAAATTTGTCTCTTTCGCCTGATTGTCGTTGAGAAATCTCAGATTTGATTGTAGTTTTTGCAAGTTCAACATGGATTATAGGTCAAAAGTTGAATGAACGAGTAGTTATGCCCTTTCGATTTGTTACAGGTTGAGTCGTTGTTGCCCATAACACGCTAGCATTCTGCTAATGAATGCTGATTGGTCAGTGAAGGACTGATTACGATCGGAGATCCCGCTTGACGGCATCCGAAGCAGAACCAGAATGTCAGAGTGAATATTTCAGCGTGGTCTTTAAAACATTAGCAAACCTCTTTCTAGCTCGTGTATTAACAGGGAGAGTCTAACCTGTCAGCTGTGTTGTCGATGCCTCGAGAGAAAAAAGGAAGCGACTCAGAGCTCGCCGTAAAGCAGAATCTCTGGCCGTATATGTGTATGACGTCATTGACATTTTAAAAGGCTTTTTAGAACAAAAAAGCCACTTTAAAAAAATCTAACGCCCAGCAGTGTGTATTTTCTTAGCCTCCCCTTTCAAATGCAACATTCAAATTACTAGACAAAAAATTATATCCTGAGAAAAGATTTTGAGGGGTATAGCTCCATAGAGTCCCATTCATTCTGCACTGGCCTGTGAGCGCCCCCTATATGGAACTCTGGTGGAACTGCAACCAGTTCAGAAGCCGGAAGTAACGAGAGACGTGGAACTTCTTCCCATATTAGAAATTCTTTGATACGGCTCTGGTAGTGTGTAGTTTCTGTCGCCCCCATGAGGAATTCTAAGTAATGACAACAACACTGTCGGCGCGTCCACATGATACAAGCCTTCTGTGATTGCGCACCCCCCCCCCCTCCACGCAGTTGCTAGTAGCCAAGGAGGACACGGAGGATTAAAAAAAACATGATGGACTCTTCAGAAGAGGGCATTATCTTCACTGGAGTTTCTGCGCAGGAAAGTCACCGGACGCCTCAATCTTCTGAACATAGTCAGACTGAGAAACACAGAGAGATGTGTGGAGGTGATAGAATTAATT
>NC_050189.1:759833-762333 GCF_008315115.2 Sander lucioperca
ATACCCACCAGGTCCGGATTTGTTGCGTAACGGCTGCGGCCAGCCGACCACGAGATCTCGCGAATTCATGTATGTTCGCGCGATATAACAGGATGTAGTTTCTATAAACAGAACCACAAAACTAGAGGTCGACCTGTGCAGGTAGAGCATTGAATTCCCCCAGCAGATCTTTCCTGATGTCGTCCACCACCACCGGCCCGACTCTCTCCGGCTTCCCCCCCAAACAAGACTCCATCATCTTCCTGATGCGTTTACGAAGTATTTAAAGACGAAAACATCGATAGTTGATTGGTGGAACTATCGTTATCGGCAAAAATCCATACCGATAGTTTTTCCTGGTTGCGTCCGTTGCTGGAGTGGCTGAGAAGCGCGCACGCTGTCATTCATTACACAGTACGCGAGAGCTGAGAAGGGTCTGCTGGCATCATGCGTTACAACAGCGGCCTCTAGAGGCGAAATAAAAACTATCACTGATGCCTCGTGCTGTTTATTTTCGACACGTGTTACTGCGCGCTGCACGGAGAGCACATGCTGCGCGGAGAAGGCTGACATCAGATGCGTGTTTAAAGCATCGACAGCAAAAAGGTATGTATACAGTACATGTTGTCATATCATTATAAAGTTATTAATTTGTTGAATAGATGCTGCATTAGTAGAGAAAGAACAGCACAACTGTATTTGTTTGCTTTCGAGGCTGAGATGACGCTAAACATTAGCAGTAGGCTAACTTACCTCAAGCGGTTAAAACACTGACAAAAATAAACGCAAGTCCGACCCAAATGTCAGAATCGGAACCCTAAAGGATCGTCCACGATCCCAAACGGCACCTCTGATTCATATTTAGATAATTTAATAACAGTTAAACGTAGAGACTTACTTATTGCTGCAGCTAAAAGCTAATGAGTTAGCCGTCACGGGGGTGTCTTTGGTGTCTTTCTAGCCTTTACAGGTGATTTTCTATCCAGCCTGGAACTTGTGCCTTTTTCGGGGTTGTTGAGCATTAAATCCAAACTGTTACATCCAAGATTTATCCACTTGATGTCCATAATTCATCACGTTTTCGGTCATTTCTGCCACTAACTCCGTGCTACCCATAGACAGTAGGTGCTACCGACAAGGGAATCTCCCATGATGCCTTTGTTTATGTTTTCAACCAATGGGAAGGCAGGTGCGTCACATATTACGCCTTATATGGGCATCCAAGCGAGAACAAAGAGTATAAAGTGGGAAAGATAGATCCCTCCAGGTCAGAGATCGTCTGTTACCGTTCTAAACCGTTCTACAGAGAAGAATGGCGTCACTGTTTTGAGATTTGGCATACATTTGGGCCTTTTTTGAAGAAATGTAAATAGTTTGTCCTTTTATATGAATTATAATGCTCATTATGTTTTTATTTTTATAATAAAGTTCAGCACTGTTTTACTTGGAGTGTCAGACGTTCTGCAGTCAGTGAAAATACACACATTGACTTTAATGGAAACCTAATGACTCCGTCGACGTTCCGGAGACGTTCCGCAGACGTTCCGCAGACGTTCCGCATCCAGTGAAAATTGCCGGTTACAGTATTTCATTTTCACGCCACGTCTACTTCTGTTTCTGCTTCTGATGATAGGCTGACTGGCCGATTTTCGACATTTTTACCGCTTCTTTCGACATTATTACCGTGTTTTTTTTTCCGACATTTTTAGTGTTTTTTTTAAACATTTTTATCGGGTTTTTTTCCGACATTTTTGCCGGTTTTTTTTCGACATTTTTACCGTTTCTTTCGACATTTTTACCGGGTTTTTTTTTGTTGACATTTTTACTTCGACATTTTTACCAGGGTTTTTTTCGACAGTTTTACCGTTTTTCTTGACATTTTTACCGTTTTTCTTCGACATTTTTACCGTTTTTTTCCGACATTTTTATCTTTCTTTCGACATTTTTACCATTTTTTTTTCGACATTTTTACCATTTCTTTCAACATTTTTACCGTTTCTTTCAACATTTTTACCGTTTTTCACGACATTTTTACTGCTTTTCTAAATTTTTACAGCTTTTTCCGAAATTTTTGCTGTTTTTTACAACAGTACAACAGTATGTGTAGTAGGGGGTCCCTGCTACGTCTCTCTTTCACTTAAGGGGTCCTTGGCTAAAAACAACCGTTGAAGATCCCTGCTTTACAGTATTTAATTTTCACGCCACGTCTACTTCTGTTTCTGCCAACGGAAAACCTTCCATGAACCGGATTACTGCCGGATTAGAGCAGGGACATGTACGGAGAGAGAGAGTGCCAGAAACAAACTGAACTGTGCCAGTGTACCGTGTAACACAGCTCTTTGTTTCTCTCTCTGGTAGAGGAGCTTTCTGGGTTTCACCTCCTTCTCCGTCAGAGATCTGCTCCGGTCCAAAGAGCCTCACATCTCGCTCAGCCTCAGGTAAGACACAGCTCCTCCTGTCTCACCTATCCTCCAGCCTGTGGCCCTTTAACCCTTTGTGTTGTCCGTAGGCATATTTTGCG
>NC_050189.1:769833-777333 GCF_008315115.2 Sander lucioperca
TTTATTTTATATTTTTTATTCTTCTCATATTTGCCACTGACAGACTCCGATTATTATTCTAAGTGACTGAAAACATTATGGAAAGGATCCCTACAGAGATAGACATTTTGGTTAAAGAGTAAGATCCTTTTTGTTCAACCAGAAATATCCCTAAAATCACCATCACCCAACCCACCAGACTCCATGTAAATAATCACTACTTTTAGCGTATATAGAGCCAGCATATTTCCACATGTAAATGGGTGAATTAATGGTTTATTTTAACCGAACCAGAGTGGTGATTGTTGGAAGAGTGGAAAGACGAACCAAGACGGCTTTTTATAGTTTTATTTAGTTTCTCTCGACTTTGAATGAAGTCTGTTTTCTTACGATAAAATACGTGGTTTTTTTTATATAGAGTCTGGTGAGTTTGGTGATTAGGGATTTCGTTTTCATTTTCGTTTAACAGAAAGGTCTATCTCTGCCAGTTAAAAAATGAAATGGGTCACGTCATTTAGACATCAAAACATGGGAAAATATTGAACTTACCCTTTAACTTCCCTCCTGTGTGTGTGTGTGTGCGTGTGTGCGTGTGTGCGTGTGCGTGTGCGTGTGTGTGTGTGTGTGTGTGCAGTGCTGTGTGCCCAGGTGTGTAAGGTGTACAGGTTTCTGACGGAGGATCAAAGATGGCTGCTGGTTCGGGAACAGATGTCGGAGACGCCGCTCTCCTTCTCTCTACCCAAACAGCTACTGAGCACGCTCATACGCAGTCACACCAGCAGGTGTGTGTGTGTGTGTGTGTGTGCTTGTTTTACTATATTTGTGGGGTCCAAAAACCGGGGAATACAGTATACTTGTGGGGTCTGCACAGCCTTGTGGGGCCAAAATGCTGGACCCCACAACTTTAAAGGTCTGTTTGAGGGTTAAGACTTGGTTTTAGGATTAGGGTTAGAATTAGGTTATGGTTAGGGTGAGGGTAAGGGTTAAGGTTAGGCATTTAGTGGTGATGGTTAAGGTTAGGGTAAGGGGCTAGGGAATGCATTATGTTAATGACGGGTCCCCACAAAGATAGTGAGACAGACACGTGTGTGTGTGTGTAGTGTTAGCATTGACAGTGTAGCTAGCGTTAGCATTGACAGTGTAGCTAGCGTTAGCAATGATAGTGTAGCTAGCGTTAGCATTGACAGTGTAGCTAGCGTTAGCATTGATAGTGTAGTTAGCGTTAGCATTGACAGTGTAGTTAGCGTTAGCATTGATAGTGTAGTTAGCGTTAGCATTGATAGTGTAGTTAGCGTTAGCATTGATAGCAGAAAATGATCCAGAAATTCAAACTGCACCAACAGGAAACCCCAAGAAGAAGGTCAGATACTGTATTTAGTGATTAATTAATTGATCTAAGAGGGAAAGCGCAGAAATATAAATCAACAAAAGTGACAAAAAGCTTCTAAAATGTCGGGAAAAGTGTCGAAAAAGACGATCAAAACTGACAATTTTTGATCAAATTTTGAAGACAACAAGGGTTAATTCATCTCTTAACAAGCCGGTATGTCGAGAGAAAGAGAATGTGCAGAAATTATATTATACAAAACTGTACAACAAGGGTTAATTCATCTCTTAACAAGCCGGTATATGTCTCCTTCTTCCTCAGGATCCAGGAAGTGAAGGAGCTTGGCGACCTTTCACCCCACTGGGATGGTCTCCGCCATGATGTCATCAACCACTGCAACCACCTGATTGGCTGTTACCAGGAAACGCTCGCTGAGCTCGATAAACTCTCAGGTGAAATAAAAAGACCACACAACTAATGCTTCTGTTTTTATTTTTTTAAGATAATTTTTTTGGGGCATTTCCGCGATAGGACAGCTACACATGGAAGAGGAGAGAAAGGGGGAAGACATGCAGGAAATCGTCACAGGTCGGACTCGAACCCTGGACCTTCTTTGCCGATGCATAACCTTCTACATATGTGTGCTGTAGAGGGAATTATGTCTAAAATGAGGCCCTAAGGCCTGTCAAATCTGACTCCAATTTATTAATTCCCGCGCCTTCTTACATCGGACTTAAGGCGCTGACACACCAACCTGATAATCGTCCGTCGGACAGTCTGGCGAGGTCCGTGACTCGAGTCTGTTCGGTGCGTTCCGTGCCGTCGTCCGTCGGCCTTCATTTTGTCCGACCTGACTTGCTGGGTCGGAGGGCGGGCAGTCGGACTCAATGACCAATCTGATTGGTGGAGCGCTAGCCCTTGACTAGCGCATCAGTGCACTTATGTTAGCGTGACGAGCCTCTCAAAATCTGACGAAAATCTTTCAAACTGACCTTTGTCGATCTGAAATGAAGACAGATTCAACAACTGCACGGCCTATTTCTCTCTTAAAATGTTTTCAGAAACACGTTTCGGTGAACTATTTTAGTAAAATATGAGATCGTATTCCGAACGAGCCGCCATTATGCTCGGTTGTAAAATCCGGGAGCAGCCAGACCCACGTGACGCGTTCGTCCAATCAGCTGCCGGTTTCTATCTCAATCTCAATCATTCCCAATCTAGCAGAGACGGAGAGCGTAGGTATATGTAAGGAGATAACATAGACACAGGCTAATTATTGATCACTAAAATGATAGTTAACATTAGTAATTCAACTTAAAACAGCTAATGTAAGTCCAAACTACCTGAGAGCTTCTCCTGTACTATACGGTAATTCCTCTACTATGAGACAGTAAGTCCCGTGGTTATGACACAATCGTTAGCCTATTTTTATAAAAACGTCTGCTACGGAGCCATAACGTGAGGTACAAGGTAATGGAGCCTTTTATACATTGTCGTGTTTCTTTAGAAATAAACAACGGACAAATAGAGTCTTTAAACTCTTCAGATGTAAAGTTATTCTCTGTCAAAGTGACGTCAAAATGAATGGGAGTCAATGGGATGCTAACGGGGGGTGATGGCTTGTTAGCCTCAGAATCTCCCCATAGGAGGTACGCTTTTCGGATGCTCGCTTACCCCCTTGTTTGCAACGAGCACACACACACACACACTAGGGCTGTCCTCGACTGAAGAAATTCTTAGTCGACTAACACTTATACGATTTTGTCGATTAATCGATTAGTTGATGTAATCGACAGAGCTGTGCTCTTTGAGAGGTGGTTAAGACTAGAAAAGCACAATATAAATGTAGTTAATGAACCATCTGTAAAACTGAGTTTCTCCACAATTACTCCTGCAAAAGCACCACTTTAAATCTTGTGTTTACCAGAAATGTGCTCATAAGTTTCTTGGAAATGAGTAATTAAGCATGAATAAGCATAAAAAAATGACTCATCAACTAAAGACATCTTAGTCGACTAAGACCAAAACGACCGATTAGTCGACTAATCGACTAAGAGGTGGCAGCCCTAACACACACACACACTTTGTTAATAAAATATTTCTACAGTGTCCGCTCTACCAACTGAGCTAACCCGGCCACACTTATTTTTCACTTTTTGCACAAATTGTTACTGAATTCACCTCGTTGGTCGTCTGCGTTTGTTTTAAATCTCGTCGTTTTTTTTCCTGTTCTTTGTCTTCCAAAACAGCCTCGTCCTGTTTCAAGTCGAGCAGCAGTAAATCAGACAAACACCTTCAGTTTGTTCCCACCAACCTGCACTCACAGAGGATGGAGGTCACCGGTCCCAACAGCCCAGGTCCCCCCCCCCCCCCCCCTCCCCCCGACATGCTGCTTTATCTTTTCATAACGCTTGTTTACTTCTTTTACTCAGTGTGTCTATTTTCTTCTGCACGATTCACAGGCCACAGCCTTTTTTTTTTTATCTCATTCATTGTAATAATCATTCTATCTCTCAATTCAAATCAATAACAATGTTGCCAAAGCATCCAAATACTGTCCAAATATTCAGACAGAACACAATAAACAGTTATATGAACATTAGCACAATATTAGGATTATTTATATTACTTATCTATACAGTATGTCTTATAATTCTTATGCAGCCTCATGTGTCTGTCTGTCTCTCTGTCTGTCAGTTTGTCTGTCTGTACATCCATCTCTCTCAATTCTATTCATTTTGCTTTACTGGCATTGAACATCGTTATATATATATATATATATATATATATATATATATATATATATATATATATATATATATATATATACTGTACAACACACTACATTTTAAAAACATTACATGTTTCAGTTTTGTATAATATAATTTCTGCACATTCTCTTTCTCTCCCTCTTTCTCTCTCTCTGTCTGTCTGTCTCTCTCTCCCTCTCTCTGTCGCTCTCCCTTTCTTTCTTACTGTCTCTCTCCCTCCCTTGCTCTGTCTCTCTCTCTTCCTCTCTCTCTGTCTCTCCCTCTTCCTCTGCCTCTCTCTCTGTCTGTCTCTCTCTCTCTCTCTCTGTCTGTCTGTCTGTCTCTCTCTCTGTCTCTCCCCCTCCCTCTCTTTCTCTCTCTCTCTCTTTCTCTCTCTGTCTCTCTCTCTCTCTCTCTCTCTCTCAGGCGTGTGGTATGAGGTCATAACGTTCGGTGCTCCGGCTCATCACCACCAGGCCTTCAAACACGGAGGACTGAAAAGACTGCTCAGCAAACACACAAACAATAGAGACGGGTGTGTGTGTGTGTGTGTGTGTGTGTCAGACCTCCATTTACACTCTCTGTCCATCTCTTCATATTATTGTCTGAGGATTAATCTCTATAATCTCTGTCAGGATTAGTGACGCTGCACTGTAGATTAACACACACATACTTTGCATTTTGTGGAATTATTTGGACTTTGAAGGCATTATGATGTGCTCAAATGATCTTTTCAGAGAGAATTTGTGCGTTAAAAAGACATTTTTATGGGTTGCATCCATAGTTTTCAGTGCACGTTACTCTTTCCTCCTCCGTGTTTCTCTCTCTCTCCAGCTCTGTCTCTTACTCCCAGGACGAGAGCTCCAGAGCGAGGGAGCTGCTGGCCAGCGTGGCCCAGCTGCAGCCTCTCGTCTTCGGGCTCGCTGAGGAGCTGCTGGCCGTCTCTCTGGAGCTCAACGCCGCGCAGCTGCAGCAGGTGCTGGACAGCCTGACCCAACAGGTGAGGAGAGGGGAGAAAATATGGAATGCAATTTCATTCAAAACTAAATAAATACATGAATAAATAAATATGCCACGCCCCCTTTTTTTGAACATAAGACATGGAAAATAAAAAGAGAGGGACACACATACAGGTGTATTTATAAAATAAAAGTCCTTGAAATAAAAATGTAGTCTTTAGAAAAACATCCTTTATTTAAATTATATATATATTTATATATATATATATATATATATATATATATATTTTTTTTTTAAGATTATTTTTGGGGCATTTTTAGGCCTTTATTTTCACAGGACAGATGAAGACATGAAAGAGGAGAGAGGGGGGGAATGACATGCAGCAAAGGGCTGCAGGTCGGTGTCGAACCCACGGCCGCTGCGTCCAGGAGTAAACCTCTACATATGTGCGCCCGCTCTACCAACTGAGCTAACCCGGCCATTGATATATATTGACACATTTACATATTTATATTTACATTGACTTAAATATTTGTTGCCTCAGGGTGTATTCCATAGGCATACTTAGTTATTTATGTATTTATTTCACATTAAATAAATTGGCATTCCATAGAAAACCCGGGGAACATATTTAGGAAACCTGTGAGCGCCTTGTTCTGTCTTGACAACGTCCTTCTCCCTCAGACGGAGCAGTTTGTCCACGCGCTCAAAGACGAGCTGGTGAAGAGCGCCCTGCTGGCGATCCACAGCCAGCGCTCGGCCAGCGACAACAACAGCCACGTCCACAGCAACGGGTTGCTCTGCGACAACACGTTACGACAACAGGCGTCGCCGGGGCAACAGGACGCCAGCCGACGGGACGCGGAGGAGTACGTCGAGGAGGAATGGGCAAGTCAGAGCGTGTGTGTGTGTGTGTGTGTGTGTGTGTGTGTTGACAACTCTTCTCCGAATAAGTAGCTAGCGCTAGCTCCAGAAAGTCGCTAAAAGTCCCAGACGACGACATACGCATATTTGCGTATGGCTAGTCTATATATCGACGACGTTGCATTTACGGGATTGTTCCGGTGCCATCGGAAGATCCACCGGATGTCCCTCACCTTCCTCTGTCTTTGTGTTGGCGTCAGGGTTCCCGTGGGTCCTTAAAAAGTCTTAAAATGTCTTAAATTAAATTTCGTTAAATTAAGGTCATAAAATGTCGTAGATTTGCTGTAGGTATTAAATTAGTTGACCGTGTTTTTAAGATGATGGAGTAATTTGCCGCCGATAGTCTACCGTAAATCACCTAATGTGTCTTTGGTTACCTCCCCTTTGTAGCCATTTGTAACGTGAACGTAACTAACAACGCTTCCTTCGTGTTGGCGTTCTAACCACCGGTGGATTTGTGAGGACTATGGTTAACTGCTCCTCAGATCTCTGCAGGGTAAATCCAGACAGCTAGCTAGACTATCTGTCCAATCTGAGTTTTCTGTTGCACGACTAAAACAACCTTTGAACGTACACACGTTCCACCAAAACAAGTTCCTTCCCGAGGCTATTTAGCAGAGGCTTAGAGACTTAAGCACCGCCCAAGACGATTGTGATTGGTTTAAAGAAATGCCAACAAACCAGAGCACGTTATTCTCCCATCCAGGAATGCTGTGTGGACTAGCCAGACCTTCCTCCGCAGCGCTGTGGTCTGGCAATGCGAGACTAACATATGGGTGATGTCATCACATATCATTTGCATAAAGCTTAGCGGTTGTGTCGGCTAACTGCCTGCTGCACAGCGCAAGAAGAGCACGGAAATGATTTACAATATAATTTATCTCGCTTTTCTTTTGACGCTCTTAAGTCGCTAAATTTGTCGCTAGTCTCTTTTTAGGAATAAAGTCACTTAAAGGTCCTGAAAAGTCACTACATCTAGAGAGCAAGTCGTGTACACTATGTGTATGAGACAATAACGTTCTTGTTCTTATACCATGTGTGTGTGTGTGTGTGTGTGTGTGTGTGTGTAGGACAGAGCGTGGGCGAATGTCGCCATGAGCCTCAACTGCATCCACGCCATGGGCGACCGGCTGCAGGGGCGGGAGCACCGTCACCAGGAGATGACATCATCAGAGGAGCAGGAAGCCACAGGAGACACAAACTGTCAGAACACCGGTGGGACATTATTTCACATTTGATGCTAACTTTAGGAGGATGGTGATAAATGCAGCACAGTCGTCAAACAACTGCCGAGCAGCCGCCAAATATGGTGTCACAGAGCGCAAAAATGCGTTAAAAGCGCCAACAGTCAAAGAAAAGCATATCATGGTCCCCAAACGTCCGTGAGATTGACCTTTGTTTAGTTCCTGTGTTGAGACGGCAAGACGAGTGCTTAGGGACCGTCTACAAACTACAACACCGGAAAAGCGATACAAAAATATTTTCAAAAATAGGCATATGCTTATTTTTTAAAAGCAAGTGCTGTAGTACAACTAGCAGGAGACAAGTTATAATTGAGGT
>NC_050189.1:784833-787333 GCF_008315115.2 Sander lucioperca
TTTAATCGCGATTAATCGCTGAAGGTCTATAGTTGATCGTGATTAATCACATATTTTATCACATGATTAAAATTCTATTATTTTGCATTTCAGAACAGTTTTTAAGTCCATATTAACAACGGAAAGCCATTCTTACCAGTGGATCTTGATTGGGAATCAAATGAATGCAAAGAAAGTGACTTTATGAACTTGATTTTAAGATTTGTAATTATTTATTTACTGTAAACAAAAGAAAAATGTGTGAATCTGTCATTATTGCACAATTCCTCCAAGTACCTAACTAAAAAACTAAAAATCCCTATCCTTACTAGAGTCAATATAGTGTTTAGTAACTCCTAAATAGGGCTGTCAAACGATTAATTTCTTTTAATTTTTCTGAATTTCTGCGATTAATGCGATTAAAAAAAAATGTATCGCATCGCGGCGGCCCTTAATCACATCGCGATTAACGCGTTAATGCTGACAGCCCTATATATATATATATATATATATATATATATAAAATTAAAAAAATCGAATTTATTTAAAAATGTAATCGTGAACAGGGTGAATCGAGATCGCGATTTTATAACGATTAATCGTGCAGGCCTATTATCGGCGTCCCATATTTTCTGATATAAAAAAAAACAAAACATTGAAAACAGGTCAAATTTGAATGGACAACATGAGGGTTAAAGTAGTTGGCAAGTATTTTCCTGTCGATCGACTAGTCGATTAATCGACTAATTGTTGCAGATTTACAATCATCAGAAGGACTCAAACACAACGACTCTGGCTCGGTACCGAATTCAGTACTTTGTAGGCGCCGACCAAATTGCCTCTAAATTAGGGCAATATTTCAATATTACATCGTGATGTGAGACTAGATATCGTCTTAGATTTTGAAGAATTGTAATATCGTTACAAGTCTTTTCCTGGTTTCCAAGTAAAGTGACATTACAGTAAAGTGATGTCATTTTCTGAACTTACCAGACTGTTCTAGCTGTTCTATTATTTGCATTTAACCACTTAAGCCTGGTTCACACGGGACCATTTTAAAATTGTCGGCCGATTTTCCAATCCTGAGAGACTCCACACACGGCGATAAAAAATCACGGGTCTAACAGTTTTGGTCGTACAGCGTGTGGTGCGCAGCACACGGCAAAATCAACACATCACACACGAAATCTCGCAAAATCCCTCGAGATCAAACGTGACTTCAGAGTAAACAATCATGGCGGACGAAGAGGATACAGTGGCGATAGCAAAGAATTTCTAATAAGGGAAGAAGTTCCACGTCTCTCGTTACTTCCGGCTTCTGAACTGGTTGCAGTTCCACCAGAGTTCCATATAGGGGGCGCTCACAGGCCAGTGCAGAATGAATGGGACTCTATGGAGCTATACCCCTCAAAATCCACTTTTCTCAGGATATAATTTTTTGTCTAGTAATTTGAATGTTGCATTTGAAAGGGGAGGCTAAGAAAATACACACTGCTGGGTGTTAGATTTTTTTAAAGTGGCTTTTTTGTTCTAAAAAGCCTTTTAAAATGTCAATGACGTCATACACATATACGGCCAGAGATTCTGCTTTACGGCGAGCTCTGAGTCGCTTCCTTTGTTCTCTCGAGGCATCGACAACACAGCTGACAGGTTATCCCGTTACCGCTGACGTGACTCCCTGTTAATACACGGGCTAGAAAGAGGTCTGCTAATGTTTTAAAGACCACGCCGAAATATTCACTGACATTCTGGTTCTGCTTCGGATGCCGTCAAGCGGGATCTCCGATCGTAATCAGTCCTTCACTGACCAATCAGCATTCATTAGCAGAATGCTAGCGTGTTATGGGCAACAACGACTCAACCTGTAACAAATCGAAAGGGCGTAAGTACTCGTTCATTCAACTTTTGACCTATAATCCATGTTGAACTTGCAAAAACTACAATCAAATCTGAGATTTCTCAACGACAATCAGGCGAAAGAGACAAATTTAGCCGTCTAGCTCCATAGAGTCCCATTCATTTTGCACTGGACCGTGATCACCCCCAGTGGAACTCTGGTGGAACTGCAACCAAAGTAGGTACAATGGGGCTGAATAGGGAGTGGAACGGCTTTCCGTAGACGGGCTTTGGCGATAGTTTGTAGTTTGTTTTTAACCGGAAAAAAAAACGTTCTCAAAAGAAAAGGCGATGGTCAAAGAAGTGGAGACGCGAGCATGGACTATACTTGCTCTACTTATCTCCGACGTCCACCGGACTTTCTGGTGCGCCGTGCCGCTGGCTGTTTTGATGTTGTTTCCCGGTGCTTTCCTCGCCGCCTCGTCACCTCGCTTTCTGATTGGCTACACGCCACAGTCCACAGGCTGCGTGCTCGTTTGTCCCCGGGGGACACCACACACGAGGAGAAATCAGGCCAAAACAATCCAACATGTTGGATATCCCCGATTTGAGATGGGAGCGGTCCCGACGTCCTTCCGAGCAGACGAGAGCAGTCTTAACACACCACACACGGCAGGAATATCTG
>NC_050189.1:797333-807333 GCF_008315115.2 Sander lucioperca
AACAAGCACACACACACACACACACACACACACAGATAAAAGTAGGTTTGTATTGTTTTGGTGTACAGCTGCAGTTCCTCTGCCAGGCCGCTAGGCGGCGCTGCTCGGCATTACTGGCGCACAGATCTGCGTCAAGTCAGACATATTCTTACCGGAAATAAAATGCTTTCCCTTTCAAAATAAGAGACAGTCCCTCCAGAAAAACGCAATAATGCGATCGCATAATTCAATGCATAATCAGCCAAAGTCCGCATATTTATGCGCGGACCGCGTTTTTCCAAATACGCCGCACTTTTGCCTCATAAATTGTCGATTTCCGCGTAAAATATGCGGGGCTTGCATGATTTCATAATCCCCGCATTTTCGTTGCAAAAAAAGTCACACATATATCTTAGCAGAAAGTTGAAAAATGTTGCGTTTACTTCACACAAGAGCAGCCATTTTCCCCTGTTGCCATGGGAACATTATGAATTGACGTAATTACGCGACGTGAACATCATCGAAAAGCTGCAAACCCCGCGATGAAGCCATGAGGAAACCGCAGTTTTTGCAAGTTCCCACAATTTTTGCAAGTTCCCGCAATTTCATCGCATAAAATTGCATAAATATCCCGCATATTCCATCGCATTTTTTAAGAAAACGTGCCGCATAATCGAGGATTTTTGCCCGCAACAATCACAAAAAAACTCGTATTATTTTAACGTATTTTTCTGGAAGGACTGAAGAGAACGGCTTTCACTTGTGGAGTTTAATTCATCATCGCGTCTGAAATAAATAAAAAATAAAAAACATTTGGTAATTTACTTAATGGTTTCATGACATAATGAGTGGTACAAGATTGATTTCGACAATAAAACGTCTTCTAAATAAATATCGCTGCTTTTATTTTGAAATCAAACAACCGGAACTCCAGTACTCCAATAGCGCGAACTTAACACTGGTTGCTCAGGCCCAGTCAAAACAATGCAGCTTAGCTTTTACTTAACGATTATTATTACCCCGTTTAACTTCATTGTACGGTGAATTCACCGCCCGGTGTTCTGCTTCGGTAACGGTTAGTGTCGTCGTTGTAACCGGTTATTGTGTCCGAAGTTGTCCGTCCGTCGGGGCTTCTTCTACCGTGCGTTTTGTCTTCGCTGACGGTTGGAAATGTAAACGGCTAGCAGGCGTCTGAGAGCGGCAGAAAACACACAAAACACGGTGAAAATAAGAGAAAGGAGAGGGCGGAAAAGAAGTACGCGTCGAAGTTGAAGCGAGAGGCAGATTAAAATCAACCTCCAGCTCGGTCGACTGGTAGCATGGTGGAGTAAAGGCGTCTACCGGGCTGCTCGGAACCTCTCAGCGGGGAAGGATCACCATGGCTCCGGGCTCTCTGGTGGCGGCCTGCCGCAGCCTGGCCCTCTCTACGTGGCTGCTTTCCTTCTGCTTCGTCCACCTGCTGTGCCTGGACTTCACCGTGGCCGAGCGCGAGGAGTGGTACACGGCTTTCGTCAACATCACCTACGTGGACCCGGCCACGTCGGAGCTCCGTACCGAGAAGACGGAGTGCGGGCGCTACGGGGAGCACTCGCCGAAGCGGGACGCTAGAGGAGTTGTGGTTCTGCCCGCCGCGCTGCACGACCGCCAGGCCTGCGACCCCAATACCCGGTTCGCGGTGCCCGTACAGGCCGGGGCCTGGGTGGCGCTGATAGCCCGGGGTAACTGCACCTACAAGGACAAGATACGCCACGCTGCAGCCCACAACGCCTCGGCGGTGGTCATCTTTAACGTGGGGTCCGGTAACGTTAACGACACCATCACGATGCCTCATTCAGGTAACTGAATGTCTAAAGGCTACAAATAGCAGAAAAGGCTCCAAAAACTTAAAGAAAAAAAAAAACCCAAGGCAACAAAAACTGCTTAAGAAGCAACAAAAAAAAATAATAATAATAACTCTAGAAATGTGACTAAAACTGACAAAAAAAAAAATGTTTTTTATAAAAAAAAAAAAATCAAATAAGACAAAACGTCCGAAAAAATCTTGATTAAAAAAAAGTGACAAAAATAACTCTAGAAATGCGACTAAAAATGACAAAACAAAATTTTTTTCCTAAAAAAAAAAAACGTCAAACGGCAAGAAAAACGTCCGAAAAGACCTTGAAAACAAACTCAAAAAAGCAACAAAAATCTCGAGAAAAAAAAAGGGGGTGGGGCGTCTAAGGGCCCTGACACACCAACCAGACGGCCGACCGTCGGCAGTAAAGCCAGTCGGACTGATCAGTCGGGTCCCCGAGGTCCAAAAAGTGCCTCAGAACACACTGAGGCGACGCCGACTTGAGCGTACGCTCTGCACGTGCGCGAAACGTAATACGTCTCCATAGCAGCAGGCGGCGCTGCTCTGTATTGTTTCCATTAACAGTCTGATTATTTCCCAGAAAATGAGAACCGGCAGCTGATTGGACGAACGCGTCACGTGGGTCTTTTTTTCTCCGGAAATTCCCAGCCAGACTGTCATGGCGGCTCGTTCAGAATACAATCTCATATTGGACTAAAATAGTTCACCGGAACGTGTTTCTGAAAACATTTTAAGAGAGAAATAGGCCGTGCAGTTGCTGAATCTGTCTTCATTTCAGATCAACAATGGTCAGTTTAAAAGATCTTCGTCAGATTTTGAGCGGCTCATCCGCTCCCCATTTCCGGGTGAGTCCCGACTGCCCTGTCCCCGACTGAACATGTCAGGTCGGCCCAAATGAACGCCGACGGCTCCTCGGACGGCCGACGGCACGGGACACACCGACCAGACTCGAGTCACCGACCTCGCCAGACGGCCCGACGCCCGATTACCGGGCTGGTGTGTCTTCTCTCTAAGGCTACGTTCAGACTGCAGGCAAAAGTGTCCCAAATCTGATTTATTTTTTTATTTTTTTTGGGGGGGGGTCAAGTGACCAGGTCAGACTTCTTCAGAAGTAGTGTGAACACTAAAAATTTTTTAATCGGATTTAGACCACTTCCATATGTGGTCCTGAATCAGACCCAGGTCTGATTTTTTTTTTTCAATGCGGCCGCAGCGTGAACAACCAAGGCATTCCGGTGCGTTCACGGACATCGGAAAAACGTTTTTCCGAGTGAAAACGTCACCATTCACGTCCCTTCCTGTGGGAATCAGAGGTGGGAAACTCGGGCCAGATTTCGCTAACCGAGTTTCCCAGTTGGTGACTCGTCGTTGACGACTGACGTTTGATGGAGGCGACTTTGGTTCACTGAACATATTTCAATGACAATAAACTTATTTATTGCGGACAAACGCCTCTGCTGAGAAACATACACAGACATAACATGTTTCAGATTATTCATAAATAAGCCTATGTATAAAAACAACAACACCTTCTCCGTGTCCTTTCCCGTTCGTAGTCCTCCATGTTTTCACCACCTGATGCTCTAGACTACGGCCAACCGTTGGTGGCAGTCACGCAACAAGTTGTTATGCCAAACGCCAATATAACTGAAGAAGATGAACACGCATCCCGACCATCCTAACTAGGGCTGAACGATTAATTGCATTTGCGATAATATCGCGATATGTTAAAACGCGATTTGGTCACGTGACTCGCGAGAGCAAATCAGTCTGCACTCTGCAGAGAAAGCGTCAACATAGCACGCTAACGCTACGCCGTACCTTGAGCTGATTTCTGTCATTCATACAACTCTGAGTTGTAGTTTAAAACTTTTACAGCCATTTTAATAAAATGAAGGGTTTTATTCTGGTTCGAGTCCATACATGCAGTTAATGGATACAGACACGCAGAACTGAAGGCTCGGTTGGCGACGATTAGCTCTGATTAGCGGTTAGCTCCGGTTAGCGGTTAGCTCCGTTATAAAGATATGGAGTGGAGGAGCTGCCACTGAGAGGGGTAACAACCAGACTGATAAATGACGTTCGGGGAGCTTTCACAGCAGCGTGGCCGCGGGGTTTCAACAGTTTTATTAGTACAGTTAATCCCACGGCAAGAACACCAGCAACATGCTAACGTAACGATAGCCTCTCTGAGCAAGTGCACACGGCAGCACGCAGCTTCACGAGGGGGAGGGGCTGGAGTAACTGTAAAAAAATACACTGGTGTGTGTGTGTGTGTGTGTGTGTGTGTATATACTATATTTTTACTTTTTTAACTGTCTAGTGTGTAATTGTGTGTTGTTCATACTATAAAATGATTTATTGTTATAATAATAATAATAATAATACAGAAGACAAAGCTTAAAAAAATAATCCAATCGCAATATTTGGGAAAAAAATCGCAATTAGATTATTTTCAAAAATCGTTCAGCCCTAATCCTAACCATGTGAGCGCTGGTAGTCGGAAAAACAACGTAGTCACGGGGGCGGTCCCTGTCATTCCGAGGCATGAACGCGATGTGAAGGCGCGACGCGAAGATTTGATGCGACTTTTACGTCAGTCTGCGTCGGTATTTGTCACAGTCATGCGCCGGTGGGAGTTAGCCCGAGACACAGACAGTCACATTTAAAAACTTGACTAGGCCTCCAACATGGAGAGCAGTGATGGAGCAGGTCAGTGGAGGGAGAGGGAGGGGTTAGACCTCGTTAATGTTACGGCTGCCATTACACACACATTTTGAAATAAAAGTGAAAATGCTGACTTCCTCCGTAACCTCCCTAACTTTACAGACACAGTTTATTTTTAGAAGGTGATAAATCAATTTAGTGTGTGTGTGTGTGTGTGTGTGTGTGTGTGTGTGTGTGTGTGTGTGTGTGTGTGTGTTTTGGGGTTGATGTGAGTTCAGTGGCAGCCTCGGGGGGGTTTATCCAAAGTGTCAGTAGCCAAACAAACTACACATTCACACAGACGCACACACAAACACGCACACAGACACAGACACAAACGGATGCAGACAGACGCAGACACACACACACACACACACACACACACACACACACACACACACAGACAGACGCATACACACACACACACACAGATACAGACACACATAGATGCAGACACACACAGATGCACAGACAGACGCAGTCAGACAGACACACATAGATGCAGACACACACACACAGATGCAGACGCACACAAACGCAGACACACACACACACACACACACAGATGCACAGACAGACGCAGTCAGACAGACACACATAGATGCAGACACACACACACAGATGCAGACGCACACAAACGCAGACACACACACACACACACAGATACAGACACACACACAGATGCAGACACACACACACACACAGATGCACACACAAACGCAGACACACACACACACACACAGATATAGACACACACAGATGCAGACACACACACACACGCACAGACAGACGCAGACACACACACACACACACACAGATGCACAGACAGACGCAGACACACACAGACGCAGACACACACACAGATACAGACGCACATAGATGCAGACACACACACAGATACAGACGCACATAGATGCAGACACACACACACACACACACAGACAGACGCAGACACACACACACACAGATGCAGACGCACACAAACGCAGACACACACACAGAGATACAGACACACACAGATGCAGACGCACACAAACGCAGACACACACACACACACACAGATGCACAGACAGACGCAGACACACACACACGGATACAGACACACACAGATGCACACACACACAGATGCACAGACAGACGCAGACACACACACACACAGATACAGACACACACACACACAGATGCACAGACAGACACAGATACAGACACACACAGATACAGACACACACACACACACACACAGATGCACAGACAGACGCAGACACACACACACACACAGATACAGACACACATAGATGCAGACACACACACACGCACACACACACAGATGCACAGACAGACGCTGACACACACACATGCACACAGATGCACAGACAGATGAAGATGCACAGACACACAGACAGACACACACACACAGAGACACACCAGTTTGGTTTTTAAACCGTGACTTTATCAAACCGCGGTATACCTTGCAGTGTTTCCCCGAGCTTTGTGGAAGACTTAAGCCTGATGTCACCTCTCGAAAAATGCAACTACACGTCGCAGCGACGCACGTCTCTCTCGGCCGTGGCATGAGATCACGGAGAGGGTTAACATCTCCTGCTCCAGATTTCTCACCGTGGTCAGAAGACACAGGGCTGACACTTTATCGCTGTCACTCTTTCACTCTACCACACGCACACACGTGCCGGCCGGCCCTGCTATTCTCTTAAAGAGATCGATGCACAAGTATAAACCTCAGGCCGCTTACGTAAGGCTACGGAGAGAGCTCTGCGTGCACGCCTCAAGAAAGAAATGCAATTTACCCATACAGTCTGTGGTCATTTAGCGTCTCTTTGTGGTAGTTTTGAGTCTATTTTCCACATAATTTTGGGCCGTTATTATCACCATATCTGGGTCTAAAACGTTGGAATAAGCTGGAGCAGAAGATAAATTAAAAAAAAAAGACTCAAAAAGCTTAAAGACAAAACTTAAAGCTGAAGAATATGGTGTTCAACCGAAATTAAGTCACAATCTCGAATTTCGAATAAAAAAAAAAAAATGGAATCCTCGATACTGGGGGCATATTATTATTATTATTATTATTATTATTATTATTATTATTACATTATTTAACTCTCCTGTTCTCCTCAGGTCAAATTTGTCCCATTTTCAAAAAGTTTCTATATCGGAAATTATTGTTTCTTTCAACCAAATTTTGCCAATTGTCAAAAAAAAACAACGTGGATGGTTCCCTACAACGCTCTTCACAAGTTAAATAAACGATCAGTTCATTGAATTTGGGTGTCTTTATTCAGTTTTATAGCATTTTAAGAAAAGAATAATTGATCAAACGTTGAAAAAAAACTTCTAAAATCGACAAAGACATCGGAAAAAGTGACAAAAAAGAAAAGTTATAAAAAACGTCGGGAAGAGTGACAAAAACAAGGTGAAAAGCCACAGAAGTGTCGATAAAAACTAACGTTGGGGGGAAAAAAAGATTTAAAATTTTTGAGCCAGAAAAACGCAAAGTTGCACGGTCAACGGGAAGACAACAGGAGGGTTAAAGGTCCCATGGCATGAAAATGTCACTTTATGAGGTTTTTTAACATTATTGTGAGTTCCCCCAGCCTGCCTATGGTCCCCCAGTGGCTAGAAATGGTGATGGGTGTAAACCGAGCCCTGGGTATCCTGCTCTGCCTTTGAGAAAATGAAAGCTCAGATGGACCGATCTGGAATCTTCCCTTTATGACGTCATAAGGCTCTAGTGGCTGTAATTCTGCACCAAGGCTGAATTTTGGGAAAGAGACTTCAGATACAGTATTAGGGGACCACTAAGGTCTATATAAAGAGACTTCAGATACAGTATTAGGGGACCACTAAGGTCTATATAAAGAGACTTCAGATACAGTATTAGGGGACCACTAAGGTCTATATAAAGAGACTTCAGATACAGTATTAGGGGACCACTAAGGTCTATATAAAGAGACTTCAGATACAGTATTAGGGGACCACTAAGGTCTATATAAAGAGACTTCAGATACAGTATTAGGGACCACTAAGGTCTATATAAAGAGACTTCAGATACAGTATTAGGGACCACTAAGGTCTATATAAAGAGACTTCAGATACAGTATTAGGGGACCACTAAGGTCTATATAAAGAGACTTCAGATACAGTATTAGGGGACCACTAAGGTCTATATAAAGAGACTTCAGATACAGTATTAGGGGACCACTAAGGTCTATATAAAAGCATCCAAAAAGCAGCATGTCAGAGGACCTTTAAGCGATCAGTGAGACTGAGTGTGTGTGTGTGTGTTTCTCTGCAGGTACGGGCGAGGTGGTTGCCATCATGATCCCAGAGCCGAAGGGCCGCGAGGTGGCATCGCTGCTGGAGCGCAACGTGACGGTCACCATGACGATCACCATCGGCACGCGGAACCTGCAGAAGTACGTGAGCAGGACGTCGGTGGTGTTCGTGTCCATCTCCTTCATCGTGCTGATGATCATCTCTCTGGCGTGGCTCGTCTTCTACTACATCCAGAGGTTCAGATACGCCAACGCACGGGACAGGAACCAGGTAAACGCCGCTCTGCGCTGCCCGCCGCCCGCCGGGGTCTAATACAGATCAACCGTGTGTTTCCGGAAGTAAAAATCCCGTTGATTTTCTCCATAAAGATTTTGATTATCAGCCATAATGTCTACACCAGTAGGTCTCAAGCTTTTTTCACTATTGTACCCCATTTGAAATTGTGTTTTTAAGCCAAGTACCCGGCGACTGACCAGCGATAGATTTACCACACACACACACACACACACACACAGAGCCATGTAACTGAAAAACATTTAAATGCTGATGGAAAAAAGGCTACAAAAACGTAAAAAAAAAAACCGTAAAAACTTGGAAAAGGTCGGTAGAAAGAACCTACCTGCAAACTAGTTGCTTTTCGGCGAAAATCGGCGTTTTGAATGGGAAAATGTCATCCACGTGAATCGTGTAGATCCGAAGAGTTTTTATTGGGGGGGGGTGGGTCCCGAGCATGGATGTATTAAGAGAACTGGATCCAGTGTTCGGCGGGAAGCCCCGTACGTTCCAATGAGAGTGCTCAAAAGCGCATAAAGCAAACATGGAGCTCGGCTCTTCCGCATTGTTGGCCCATAACGCTGGTTGGCTCACGATGGGCATGCGCACTAGCAACAATTTGTTTGCGTTGTCGTAGCAACCGGTAGCAACATGCGCGTTCATGAGCTTCTCTGTCGTGTCTCTTACTGGTGAACTCATGAACTCGCCGTTTTCATTGTCTAAAATATTCACTAACGTTAAACATTGTTTTCGTTGTTCCCGATCGTTTACATGCTTAGCTAAATAAACGATAGATGTATTTAGCTAGACAACCAAGGAGATTTAATAATTATGTTGTGCTACTAGCTAGCTACCTACTAACTAGCGCTAGCTAGCTGTTAGCCTGCAGTTTCGTGAACAAAGCTCATCCATGGCTTCAGCTCTCATCCACGTTACAAGCTTTACAGCATACAGCCCTCGGATGTATCATAAGAGAGAACCAAGGCCATGTAATCACTAGTCTGTAGTAACGTTATGTAGGCATATAGTTAGCTATGTAGCTATAGATCTTAATACAGCCATGCTAGCTACCCCTGATGTTAGCAACTAGCTAGCTAGCCGATAGCCCGCCAGTTTGGGAAACGCTAATGACGTTACATCCACGTAGCTAACAGGCTTTACAGCAGCTACATACATCCCTGGGATGTATCATGACTTCATAAGATAATACCATGGACGTATTAATAGAACACATGGTGAATTACAATCATTAGCTATATCCGTTATTACAGCTAGCTACATGAGCTCGGGAGAACAGTCATGTGAGCGGGCGGGCGCAGTCCCGCGGCTCTGCTCGCGTCCACTATGCGCGTTCATCATGTCAAATTTAATAATTCTGGATTCGCTTCTAGTGAATGTTAAAAATGTTAAAAACGTAACGTTTTAAACAAGGACCCTTTCAGTGTTCGGGTTGGTAAGTTGATATACCCAGAAACAAATTATCCGCTGAAATATAGACGTTTCTTTCGCCATGCAAAGTCTATGTGAAAAGTCTTTCTGGGCCATGGGGTGCAGTACCACCGTTATCCGCTAAGCCCGTGGTGGCTTTTAGACTCGGCGCTCTTCCTGGGGGCTTGGTCCCGAGACCCGGTGCTAATACGGCACCAGTGTAACGACCGTTAACTACCAGACCGAATAGCAACGCGGATTTCGGTGCCTTATTTAGGTGCCTCTTAAATGCCTACGCTGCTCTCTGATGCTCCGAAAACGGACGTTAGAGGGAACTGAAACATCGACGCACGGGGCGCTAGTTACGGTAACACTACACTCAACAGCAGGTAACGTTAGCCTACCATTAGCTAGCAGCAGGTAACGTTAGCCTACCGTTAGCTAGCAGCAGGTAACGTTAGCCTACCA
>NC_050189.1:818522-831022 GCF_008315115.2 Sander lucioperca
TGTTGAAACTGAAATAGTCCACGCCCTCCCTGCTGCTCCTTCTCTTCTTCTGTCTCTCTCTGTCCCTCTCCTTCACTTTTTGTAACAAACATTTTTCATGCAGTTAGTCAAACATAAGATCACGCTTTTAGCTGAAAAAGTGAATACAACACTTATTTATCACAAACCAATACTGTATAATACATTAAAATATGTGACATAATATTTATACATCAAATCCTACCATTGAACTATTCCATGTAAAACCGTAACTGTTAGTTAAACATTATTCACACTTTCATAAATCCAGTCTCATTATCAGAAGAAACTGAAATGTATTGTAAATATAAATCCATCAACACATTTACATTTTCTCTTAACAAGACGACATCTTTCTATAAGACTAATTAAAATAATACATGAATAAAATAAAGTAAAGTCTACATGAGTGTTGTCACAGTGAAAGCTGATATTTACCAGAAGCTGCTCCAGACGTTAGGATCATCAGGAGCATTAATGGAGCCATGAGAGCTGAGAGAGAGTAACCTGTCATCTTTCTCTCCTTCTCTGTCCTCTCCCTCTCTTGATCTGTTTCTACTACTGTACTGTAGTGGGATCTTTTCTCTGTGAGCTGGTGAATGTGTGAGTGGCTGGAACTGAACATCACTACATACTATACCCGGTCTACGGGGGCCCTCTGCTGGACTCAGAGTGTTCCTGATAACTGTTCACCTCCATGTTGTTTCTGTCTACACTGAACATGTGCAGCTGGCAGATAAACAACAATAAACATACATATATACAGCATATTAACATATTAACATACTATCTTTACTGCTACATTTCACACTTCACACGGAGACCTGTCCTCTAATAACTGAACATAAAACAAACACTCAAACTCAACAATAACACTGATGATAAGAACATGGACATTCAACAACATGACGTAACATAACTTTAAACATCTTCTGATCCAACTTCTCTAAGTCCATCAGCAGCATTTCTGAGCTACACCATCTCTCTCTGGGCTGTCTTTCATTCTCAGTCACAACCTGACTGGAGGTGTGTCCTGCTGTAGAATGCTGGAATCCTATTGGCTGCCGACTGAGTCAGCTGACTCTGTGTGTGTGTGTGTGTGTGTGTGTGTGTGTGCAAAGCCAGTCTACTGTCAACATAAAATATCTACATTAACAGTATGTATTGCATGATTAAAATGTTGTGTATATTAAATGTATATGTATACAGTATATATGTTGTATTTGTTCTAATAAATATTAATCACAGATTAACATCCATGTCAAACATTAAAACTTGTGTTGACATTAAAACAGACAATGAGAACCAGAGAGACAATCATCAAACTAGTGTGAGAGTGGTTGTGAAATCCTGGACATGTTGGACAAAGGTGTCTTCAGCTGACACCAGAGACCTCCATCAGATTCAGATCTTAGTCTCTCAGGATCACATCCTTCCCCCAGTCTCTGCTCCTCCTCTACACATTTAACATATTCAGATATTCATACAACACACACACACTATATCAGGTTGATATTTGGAGCGGCTTTATTTATGTTTAAAGAATAAAAAACACACAACAATGATATATTAAAGTAACAACTTGAGAATCCAAATATAAAGTATTTATATAAAGTATTTATATAAAAAACAGTTTAAGGCACATTAAGGTTAATGCTGATTATTAACTTCCATCATCTCTGATCATTATTATTTCATCCATTCATTCATATTAAATAATTATCAACTGATTTCAAAGATCATCACTTTGGTATAGTTCACATTTCATAACATTTCCTTTAGAAACATCATGTTAATCTATTTCATAGATAATAATCCAGTTGAAGGTCTTATTCAGAGACAGACTGGTCCTCTATGTCCCCCTGAGATATTAGATGATTTCATAATTACAACAACAATATTCACATTTTAATCAACTCCTCAGTGTAAACCATTCAAGGTTAGTTGGTTTTAAATCAGCTCAGAAATCATTCCTAGCTCTCCAGGGATACAGCTCAGCGTTGAGGATATTATTGTTACATTCACTTCATCCAACTTTAGTATTCATGAAAACAGCAACATTTCAAAGTGGCTTGTTTGATACTTTTCCATGTAGCTCTCAGTCTCGGCCCCCCCCATTGACAGCAGATGCTGACCCAACAACAATCTCAACAGAATGCATCCCTTTAGCTAACTGCACCACCTGCTGCCAAAGTATCGTCACTGACATGAAGAGGAGATATTCTGAGCCCAGTTTTTCAAAACTTTGAACTGGGTTTGGGATCTCTTTGATCCAAAGAAACAGGATTATCCTGATCCCATCAGAAGGATTCAGATGGGATTTTTCAAACTAAATAAAATCAGAGTGTTTTTTTTTAAGTGAATGATCATAAAATCAATGTTTACTGATGATAGAAAACATATGTGAAGCATATATGAAGCATGTCACATCTAATGAGATATGGTAAACAAAAACATAACAAAATAAGGAATGTAAAATCTTTCTGTTTCTTAAAATTAAAACAAACAATAACTATTAGTGTCCTACCTGTAGTTCTTTACCTGTAGTTCTTTACCTGTAGTTCTTTACCTGTAGTTCTCTTCTGAGCCAGCAGGCTACACTGTTGGCTCCATTTAACAGGATCCATGTCAACAGGATTTGGTCATCCTGAAATTTGGTATTTGGATCCCAGTGATCCAAGACCCCTCCTCCACCACTGGGACCATCTCATCATGGAGACCCTAGAGGATCTCAGACCTCCAGATGATACAGATCCCAGACTCAGATACACAGACCCCTCCTCCACCACAATGGGGGGGAAACAGACCAAATAGCAGATCTGCACATGACCTCACACCCACAGCAGTAATGATAATCATGTTGTATATAATACAGCACATGAAAAAACAGTCAGGTGTTAAGAGCTCTGGGATTTGTTGATGAACTTATCAGCTGATTCTTCATCATCAGCAGGTTGTCCTGATCTCTTGTTCTTACGTCTTTTATACATCAGGACACCAACCACTTTATCATCAGCATCAGCAGCAGGTTGTCCTGATCTCCTGTCCTTTTGTCTTTTATACATCAGGACACCAACCACTGCAGCAGCTACAACAACCAGAACACCTGCTGCCAGTCCAAGGTATCGGCCTCCAGGAGAGGAGTTTCTATCCTCAGAACCTGAAGATAATAAACATATGAGTCAGTAAATGTGTGATAGTGGAGCAGTCTTCATCCTCTCTGATGTTAGAAACTGCAGCTACAACCTGATACTCAGGAAAACTCTCTGAGAGAGACTACCTCACCTGCTGGATCTGTAACCTGCAGATGGATGATTCTGATTGGCTCAGAGTCGATGTAGGCTCTTTTTTTACGTCTTGAACCACCTGATGCAACTCGACACTCGTATGTCCCGTTGTCGATGCTGCTCACATTCTTCAGAATTAAAGACACGTCTCCGTCCTTCAGATCTCTGTCCACCAGCTCCACCCTGTCCTTAAAGGATGGATGCTGGTGCAGGTGTCCATCACTGTAATAGAGGACAGTATCTGGCTCCAGGTCAGCTCTGCTCCATTCTGCAGCTCTGATGGAGGAATCAGCAGCCTGACATGGTAGAGTGACATCATCTCCAGGGTGAACTGTTACCACAATCAGGTCTGAAAAACAAAAAACTACTGTTAATAATAAAAAGTCATGTTGTTTCAACAGTTGTCTACAGGTGTGTCCCTGCAGAAGGTCTCTGTAGAGTCTCACCTGATGGAGACGTTCACTGATCTGTCTCAACTGCAGAGATATCACAGGAGACTTTATTACCACGAGGTCAACAGCTGTTGTTGAGACACATGAAGCTGATCAACTTCTAATCAATAGTTCAGGTCTTAATATCTCCTTAGATTAGAACAGCTGATCTGATCTGATCTCTTCCTCAGCGTCTCTAAAACAGAACAACAGACTCCAGGTGTCCTGCTCGTCATTCTTCCTCGGACAAATGACGTCACATTTGTTATTCATGGTTTTCAATTTCAGATCTCCAAAAAAAAAAAAAAAAAAGTCTATTTAATGTGTATTTGTGTTATTCTGATGTGTTTTGAGCTGCTGTAGGAATTTCCCCCAGTGTGGGATTAATAAATTATATCTTATAGTCATAATTCTAATTTAAGTTTTCTAATTTTACATTTGTCAAAATGTATATCAGATATTTAAAATAACATTTTGGATATCTGAAATTATAATTATGACTAGCAACAATGGATGGTGTTTTTGGCCTCCAACGGCTCCTTCCAGGCAGCTAACCTTAACCTTAACCTTAACCCTAACATAACCATTGCTGCGCTGCCTGGGAGGCGACGCTGGGGGCTAAAAACACCAAACAACTAAACTGTATCTGAAATGAAGTTCTTCCTCGTAAGAATTCTGTTTTGGATGTCTGATTTAAAAATTATAATGACTATGTTTTACTTTTATCTAAGAACATTTTTCTAGTGTCAATTATCGAGTCATTTTGTTGTTACTTGAGGAAAGTTTATTGAAAGTAAGAAGTACTTTAAGTTTAAGGTAACTTTTCTTACAGTACTTTTACAGGAGTAAAATATTCTCTAAATGTTGAGATGATTTGAAGTGATTCTCTCTCTGTCTGACACAATAATAAACAATAGTAATCAATAAAAGTCATGGTACTTCTAAAGCCCTCCATCAGGTGTAACACTGCAGAAGGGATGTTAATTATCAGAGATATCACAGGACTTTATTACCACGAGGTCAACTCATGAAGAAGCTCCTCACTGAGATACGTGTTGACATGACTCATCAATAGTTCAGGTCTAATCCTTCAGGAAATGTTGTTTAATATCAGATCTCATCTCTTTCATAGTCACTGTCTCTCACCCCTAAAGACCATTTTATGTTTCTGAGTTAAATCTACTCCGTGACTCCGTACGGAGGTACGTGGAGATACCGAGACTACGCTGCAGCCTGAAGTCACCTCTCAAAATATGTAACTACACGTTAGGGCGCTCGGCCGGGGCTTGGTAGCGTTGCATTGCTTGCTTTAAGATCAACTGGTTGAAAACCTATCCATCACAACCAGATTCTATGTGGTTTCACATACCTAGACATCTATTTAAGAAAGTAGGAGGGCTTGATTTTCTTCTGCAATGTGATTTTGAGGTGACCAAAATTCCTGTTAAGTTATCAAAACTTCCACAAACAAGTTCTCCAATATTGGAAAATGATATTCACCCAGAACTTTTCTCCACATGGAACCACCTTATGGAACAGTAGGGTCATTATAATCAATAGGAAATCATTGTTCAGGTATGGTAAGGGCATTGTTTTTGTGAATGATATTATAGATGATAATGGTAACTTTTTGGAATATAAAGCCTTTTTAGACAAATATAATTTCAACTGTACATATAGAGAATACAACAAGATCTGTAAAGCAATACCTGTACCATTATTACAGTTAATTCATAACACATTGTTATATGCAAGGACAAGACCCTTACCAACTTTACCAAATCTTGTTATCAATGATTGTACTTTAGTTGACAATAAATCTAAAATCTAAATTATGTTTTGGTTATTAACAGAGGATTCTGTGTACAGGTTCTGAACATGGACGCATTGTCCATAGAAAAAACTAGTGCTGTCAGCATTAACGCGCTAATCATAATGCGATTAATTTTTTTTAATCGCATGCCACCATTTATTCATTTATTTTACACTTCACTGGGCTTGGCGTGGTCCTAACAGGCAGCACCGTTACTTCTCATCAAGCTGCCACTTCCTCCTAACACTTCCTGCTGCAGCATGATGGAGAAACACAGCAGCAATAACTCTGAATGGAGCTTTTTATTTTCAGAAACTCCCAGACGGCTCGTAGACAAGTTGAAAGCCATATGCACATTGTGTAAAACCAAATTAAAATATCACCGAAGCACATCAAGCTCGAGCTACCAGCTACGGAGCTAAGCATAGTAGTACAGTTAACGTGATGCTAGACCACCGGCCCTCGGGGGGCGGGGGAGAGATGAATGTTCGGAAATAAGAGGTTGCTGTGGCCCGCCGTACAGGTTAGTTTGACCAGCGGGCAGCAGCGGTGGCCGGAGCGGGCAGCAGCCGATCATGGGGGGACATCCTCAGCAGTGAAACGCGAACGGGGGCTGGAGTATAACCTAGCTAGGTGGAAAGCTAACGCTAGCCGGCCACCTGTTCCATCAATCCTGCTTGCAAGTGTCCGCTCATTAGACAAAAACTGGACTACATCCAACTTCAACGAAACTCCCAACTAGGGCTGAACGATTAATTGCATCTGCAATTATATCGCGATATGTTAAAACGCGATTTCCTAATCGCAAAGGCTGCGATTTGGTCACATGACTCACTAGAGCAAATCAGTCTGCATTCCGCAGAGAAAGCAACAACTAGCACGCTAACGCTACGCCGTACCTGGAGCTGATTTCTGTCATTCAAACAACTCTGAGTTGTAGTTTAAAACTTTTACAGCCATTTTAATAAAATGAAGGGTTTTATTCTGGTTCGAGTCCATACATGCAGTTAATGGATACAGGCACACAGAACTGAAGGCTCGGTTAGAAACGATTAGCTCTGATTAGCAGTTAGCTCCAGTTAGCTAGCTCCGTTATAAAGATATGGAGTGGAGGAGACTGCCACAGGGAGGGGTAACAACCAGACTCTGAGAGGAGGGGTAACAACCAGACTCTGAGAGGAGGGGTAACAACCAGACTGATAAATGACGTTCGGGGAGCTTTCACAGCAGCGTGGCCGCGTTGTTTCAATGGTTTTATTAGTCCAGTTAATCCCACGACAAGACCAGCAGCAGCATGCTACTGCTAACGTAACGATAGCCTCTCTGTATCTGAGTGTAACGTTGACGCTGTCATGCACACGGCACGCAACTTCATGAGGGGAGGGGATGGAGGCAGCTCCTCTGTGTGCGCTGTAAAAAATACACCATTTCATATACCGTATATACTATATTTTTACTTATTTAACTGTCTAGTAAAGTTCAAAGACAGTGTTTGTTTAAAAAGTGCAATCCACATGTTTACATATGTTTATTACAGTAAATAATAATTAAATGATCTAAATACTTCTAAGTGTGGTAAAGCCACATATTTGTTTTTATATTTCTGCAATCTGCCCTTTAGTTTGTGTGATTAGTTTCTGACTTTCATATGAATGTTTACACCAGGCGGTCAGTGCTCAATATACTACTGTGATTGAAGTAGTTAAACAAAAGATGTCATTCATATAAATTCATGACATCACGAGTTGATAACCAGTCCTTGTTTTTATCTTGTAATATATCATGTTATGCTGGGTAGCTCTATATCACATAGTACTGCAGGCTTGCTGATGTACAAAGTCAACAATACAATTCAAATTTTAATTAATTAAATGTAAACATGAACGCTACTGTCTTTATAATCGCTCTTTAATAAACTGTCTGTACACTTACAAAGTTGTCGATGCTTCTGTTTACATGCATGGACCCTCATTATGTTACCGTTGTAGTGTGGTGATATTTTGAGCCTTGTTAGTGGTATAAAATAGCGATTTACCCTCGTTAGCAGCTACATAACCACCGGTATGCGGTAGCTTGTTTAAAGCTAGAGACACATTCGGTTAGCATGACAACATGTCCCAGAGAACGTATAACACGTGTTATTAACCTAGGAATTGTCCAAACGTGCTGCGTTGACAAGTAACGTGAGCGTTAGCTCATGCTAATGCTCGGTAGGGAACGCTAGCCGTTTTAAGGTTAGGTCTACAACATCCACCCGAACCCAGCCAGCACTAACTCCAGCACCGGGTGATAACGGTGCTAACGGCAGTAACGTCGGGGGAACAGACCGTATCGCCCCAGGCCTCCGAGTCTGGCTGGCCGCGGTGTTGTGATGAATATCTCCCCTTTAGAGGCTAACTGCTCCACTAGCTAACGTTAGCTCGCATCAATACAACGTAATTATGTGAGGAAACTGCAGCTATTTTACCAGAATGACATGAATAAACATTACTAAGATTGTCCATCAATCTTTTCACAATAACAGCTGATATTTACCAGAAGCTGCTTCAGACAGAAGGATCAACAGGAGCATTAAAGCAGCCATGAGATCTGAGAGTGGTGCTCTTCTTCTTCCTTGTTTTTGTCAGATTACTACTTCTGTAGTATACCACCATCAACTGTACAGGAGTGTGTACTACCATGAACTTCATAGAGTCTAGGCTTGTATTAATTCAAAACAAACAAACAAAAAATAAAATAAAAGGCAACCTTATATTCTTTTCATTAAACCAGTATTATTAAGATAAATAAGTCAAGTTCTAAGTCTCTCCCTTGTCATTCCCTTTTCTTCAAGTATATCATGTATTGCGTTCTCTCCTTCTATTTCCTGCCAGTTTTATTCTACTATCATTATATTTCTCGCATACAAAAAGTACATGTTCTACATCTTCTTTGTCTTGGTATTCTATGTATAATCTATTACCATGTCCTACCATAGATATATATCTATGATGTCCTACTGTGTGTAAGGTAGCATTCAGTCCTGTGTGACCTAGTCTCAGTCTGGTATATAGACCACTTCTTCCCTTCTGTGTAAACTCAGTGCAGTAACCCTTTTCCTAGTGAGTGGTGATCTGCAGCCGTCTTTACGACTATAGGGAGCAGTTGGTGGCTGTGATCGGATTGGCTGGTAGTCTGGGTGTATTGTGACGGAGAGGGCGGGACTACAGCTCGGCTTACAGGAGGACAGCTGCGTCATGAATGCCCAAAACTATTTCATCAGCAGGAAAGAGTTTTATTCAGTTCACAACTATAGTTAGTCTCTGATGGGGATACAGGTTAACAACGATAACTACTGCAAATTGCGTCATGACGAATGTGTATGTATGTATGTATGTATGTATGTATGTATGTATGTATGTATATATATATATATATATATATATATATATATATATATATATATATATATATATATATATATATATACACATTTCGTACCCACCGATTTTTTGGAAAACCTCGAGCTCAATTAGTTAAAATAAATAAAGTTCTTGAGCGACAGATGCCAACAAATCCACAAAACCCTCTACTATCCCCACAGAGCAGCACAGACACAGCTGTTGTTCTGCTGCTGAGCTGCTCCTCCTCTCACTACACTGCCTGTCTGTCTGACACACTGCCTGTCTGTCTGACATAACGCTTAACGTGAAGAAAACAAGCTTAACCTGGTTTAATGTACCTAAACAACGATCACCACATTCCTCATGGCCATATCTTGTCATGAACACTTAAGCTTGTCAAAAAAACTAAATCGAAATCCAACGATTATCAGTTATCTCACATTAACGTTTATTCTTCATTAAGTAACAAGCTTAACGTGGTTTAATGTACCTAAACAATGATCAATGATTACCAAATGTCTCTCTCATATTGGTCCTCATAACCACTGAAAACTGTCAAAAAATCGAACCAGAAACGTGGTGATGATTGATCGTTGTTTAGGTAGACTACATTAAACCATGTTTTTATTAATTTACATTAGTAAACTATGGACGGCGTCTTCCAAACATGAGCTGTGCGAAAGATAAAGAACATGAACATGAACATGAAACTGAACGCATCTCTGTCTCCAGCACATTTCAGACTAAAGTGACGCCATGGTCACAGGCCTTAACACTCTGCTCCTACTCTCCCTGAACACAACATAATAATAACACATTTAAGGATACAACCAAGACCATCAAACTAACAATATACACCATAACACCCAGAGACTAAGACCCGTACAGGTCTAGAATAATTTACTATAATAAGAGATATTCAGACCTTCAAACACACAGTCACACACTCAATCCGTGTTCACAGTTCACACACCACACCACTTTAACTAACATTATACACACCACACCACTTTAACTAACATTATACACATAACAGGAACACACATACCATTAATGAAGACTTAGTGTCCGAGAGGAAGAGACATCCAACAAACCGTAGTTTACTGCTCCAAAATGGCGACGACGGACTGTGCTCAAATACATCAGGCTCGTTGCAGATAAACTGCGCCTCGCCTTAAAGTAGACGAGGGGGGGGGACCGCTCTCAGTCACCAGCTGATTCCAGCAGCCTTCAGACTGAACAGGAAGTCACAGAAACACTGTGGTCCGATTCTGATTTAATAAAATGTTCTCAGACCATATATCAGCTACACAGTCTCCAGTTGTTTTAATCATGACAGAGTAGCTGTTAAAATGCTCTACATGTGATCTGTTGCTGATTTAATTAACAACAGACTGTGGATGATCTGTAATCTATCAGCCACACAACATGTGTTCTGTACAGAATCAGCCTTTAAAATCAGACAAATAACAGTTAAAATCCCTCCAAATCAAAATCAATAAAAAGTTGATATAAAACGTCATCATGTTGACCAATCAGCTGTTAGATCAGCTGAGAGGCCGGCGTTTTCCCAGCATGCCCTGGGTCCGCCTGTTTTTTTTTTTCTCAATTAATTTATTGAAAGCATTTGCATAGCATCTGTCCCCCCCCCCCCCCCGTTCTTCACGTCACAAACATTTTTCATGCAGTTGGTCATGCGCATAATTACGTGGTAGAAAACTGACATTGTCCCTGTGTGATTTGTACCACTCTGACACAATGAATAAAGTAAAGTGTACATGAGTGTTGTCACAGTGAAAGCTGATATTTACCAGAAGCTGCTCCAGACGTTAGGATCATCAGGAGCATTAATGGAGCCATGAGAGCTGAGAGAGAGTAACCTGTCATCTTTCTCTCCTTCTCTGTCCTCTCCCTCTCTTGATCTGTTTCTACCACGCTGCACTGTAGTGGGAACCTTTTCTCTGTGAACTGGTGAATGTGTGAGTGGCTGGAACTGAACATCACTACTGCACCGTCTACGGGGCCCTGCTGTGATTAACTGTTCACCTCCAGGTTCCTTCAACCAGCTGTCTACATTGCGCATGTGCAGCTGGCAGATAAACAACAATAAAACATACATATATACAGCATATTAACATATTAACATACTAACTTTACTGCTACATTTCACACTTCACACAGAGACCTGTCCTCTAATAACTGAACATAAAACAAACACTCAAACTCAACAATAACACTGATGATAAGAACATGGACATTCAACAACATGACGTAACATAACTTTAAACATCTTCTGATCCAACTTCTCTAAGTCCATCAGCAGCATTTCTGAGCTACACCATCTCTCTCTGGGCTGTCTTTCATTCTCAGTCACAACCTGCCTGGAGGTGTCCTGCTGTAGAATGCTGGAATCCTATTGGCTGCCGACTGAGTCAGCTGACTGTGTGTGTGTGTGTGTGTGTGTGTGTGTGCAAAGCCAGTCTACTGTCAACATTAAATATCTACATTAACAGTATGTATTGCATGATTAACATATTGTGTATATTAAATGTATATGTATACAGTATATATATGTGTATATGTGTTGGTATTTGTTCTAATAAATATTAATCACAGATTAACATTCATGTCAAACATTAAAACTTGTGTTAACATTAAAACAATCTGCCTTTTTTAATTAAAGAACATTTGAACTGATCTACATTTGACTTTTATCTGAACTATCAAATATGGAGTCATTTAGTTTTATGTATTTAAAGTAAAAGTACTTTGAGCGTTGTTCTAAAACCTGTCAGACTCTCCATGCAGCTGTCCAGACCGAGGTTGAGATATATCTCTCATCTCCCCGACCGCTCTGACTGAGACAATCATCAAACTAGTGTGAGAGTGTTTGTGAAATCCTGGACATGTTGGACAAAGGTGTCTTCAGCTGACACCAGAGACCTCCATCAGATTCAGATCTTAGTCTCTCAGGATCACATCCTTCCCCCAGTCTCTGCTCCTCCTCTACACATTTAACATATTCAGATATTCATACAACACACACACACTATATCAGGTTGATATTTGGAGCGGCTTTATTTATGTTCAAAGAATAAAAAAACGTACAGCAATGAAAATATAAAAATAAAAAACTTGATGATCCAAATGTAGCAAAAAAAAGTATTTATTAAAATAAGATAAAAGAGTAAAACAGTTTAAGGCACATTAATGTATCTGAATATTAAAACTGAGTTATTAACTTCCATCATGTCTCTGATCATTATTATTTCATCCATTCATTCATATTAAATAATTATCAACTGATTTCAAAGATCATCACTTTGGTATAGTTCACATTTCATAACATTTCCTTTAGAAACATCATGTTAATCTATTTCATAGATAATAATCCAGTTGAAGGTCTTATTTAGAGACAGACTGGTCCTCTATGTCCCCCTGAGATATTCTGATCATCAGATGATTTTATCAGTGTTGGGCAAGTTACTTCCAAAATGTAATACATTATAGATTACTAGTTACTGTCATTTGAGAGTAATTAGTTATATTACAATATTACTGTCTCTGA